>NC_134358.1:335578458-335760958 GCF_048569485.1 Anomaloglossus baeobatrachus
TAGAGCAATCTTTCGGCTTGGGCATTGGGCGAGACTTTGTGGGTCAGGTCCTCTGTAATCATTCCTCCTCCCGCCTTAGCCAAGCCTCTGAGGTGCCAGATCAGCAGAAACCCCAAAAGTGACCCCATATTGGAAAAGACATTGTGTAAAGAATTAATCTAAGGGTGTAGTGAGTACCGTATTTTTCGGACCATAAGACGCACTTTTTTCCCCCAAATGTTGGGGGAAAGTTGGGGGTGCGTCCTATGGTCTGACTATAGGGCTGCGGCCGGGAACGAGGGTGCTGTGGTGGAGCGGGTCATCGGGGACATGAGCAGGCAGCAGCAGCGCCTGCCGTGACCACGTGGGCCCGCTCATTACATATGCACGCCCATCCTCCCGGCCATCTCTCAGCGCTGAAGCCGGCGCTGACAGGTGGACGGGAGGACGAGCGGGGACGCGCGCATAGCAAAGAGCCGGCCGCATGATCACCCCTGGCAATTACAGCCTGGAGTGATCATGTGCGGCTGTATTCACTGCCCCCCGCGCGTCATTACCAGCGCGGGGTGCAGTGAATCAGTACACTCACCCGTCCCCGTGTGTGGAGCCGCCCCCTGCTGCACGCGATGTCTTCCTGTTTGTGCTGGTCAGCTGATCGGCACAGACAGGAAGACATCGCGATGCAGCAGGGGAACGGCTCCACAGCACACACAGGTCAGCGTGCCAGAGAGGAAGATGATCGGCTGCAGGGAGTGAGGAAAAGGTGAGTATAAACGTTTATTTTTTTTCTCTGTGCTATAGGATACAGGCCATATACCAGGATGGTATATGAGCACAATGGGGGCATATAGCAGGATGGGAGTATGTGACCAGGCTGGATGGGGGGGGGGGGGTATGTGAACAGGCTGGATGGGGGGGGGGATGTGAACAGGCTGGATGGGGGGGGGGATGTGAACAGGCTGGATGGGGGGGGGATGTGAACAGGCTGGATGGGGGGGGATGTGAACAGGCTGGATGGGGGGGGATGTGAACAGGCTGGATGGGGGGGGGGTATGTGAACAGGCTGGATGGGGGGGGGATGTGAACAGGCTGGATGTGGGGGGGGGGATGTGAACAGGCTGGATGGGGGGTATGTGAACAGGCTGGATGGGGGGGTATGTGAACAGGCTGGATGGGGGGGTATGTTAACAGGCTGGATGGGGGGGTATGTGAACAGGCTGGATGGGGGGGTATGTGAACAGGCTGGATGGGGGGGGGATGTGAACAGGCTGGATGGGGGGGGATGTGAACAGGCTGGATGGGGGGGTATGTGAACAGGCTGGATGGGGGGGTATGTGAACAGGCTGGATGGGGGGGTATGTGAACAGGCTGGATGGGGGGGGTATGTGAACAGGCTGGATGGGGGGGGATGTGAACAGGCTGGATGGGGGGGGGGTATGTGAACAGGCTGGATGGGGGGGTATGTGAACAGGCTGGATGGGGGGGGTATGTGAACAGGCTGGATGGGGGTTTATAGCAGGATCATATACAAGGCAGGAGGATCATTACCAGGATGGGGTACCTTAGTAGAGAATTTGGGGACATTACCCCCATAACAGTTTCAGCAGCAGATCCTCGCCCCATAACAGTGTGTCATGACCACATTTTTTGCTTAAAGTTTTATTTTCCCATTTTCCTCCTCTAAAACCAGGGTGCGTCTTATAGTCCGGTGCATCTTATAGTCCGAAAAATACGGTATTTTGAACCCACAAGAGCCTCACAATTTTATAACATTGAGATGTCGAAATGTAACATTTTAGTGGTAAAAATATAATTTTTCTATTAGCTGCAAATTTGTCAATTACACAAGTGTTGAAAGGTGAAAACGGACCTTATATTTTATTGTGCAATATGTACCAAATGCAGTGATGCCCTAAATGTCATCAGAAACTACTGTTTGGCCACACAGCAGGGCTGAATAGGAAGGATCACTATTTAGTTTTTGGAGCACTGATTTTGCTAAAATAGTTTGCGATCGACATTTGTAGAGCCCCTTAGGTACCAGAAAAGCAAACAAATCGAAAAAAAGTGATGCCATTATAGAAATTGCACCAATTTATCTATGGCTGCAGTGACCATTTTGTAGCATCCACGCCACCTCTTTTTCTGGAAAATTAGAAATATACCAGTTTAGCGCCCATACATTGTGCCCCCATATATTGTTGCACCGCCATACATTGTGCCCAGCTTGTGCTTCTGGAGACATGCACCCCATACATTTTTAAATGCCCTCTCCCCACTACAATAATTCCACAAATGGCAGCTTATTGTGGTTTAGGCACAAGGGGGCTTAGAAGGAGGTTGGCATTTAGATTTGGGAGCTCAGACATCACTGGATTTTTCTTGGGGGTGGAGCAATATCACTTTTCCACAGCCTTTGTTCTACCAGTAATGTGGGACCCTCCCGATGTTTCCAGTGACAGATGAGTGGGGGCTGGTTTTGTGAGAGATAAATTAGGGGTTTTATTGGTAATATATTTGGGTAGAGAACATTTTTGGATCACTTTCAGTATAAGATTGGGATAACATTCTTGTGTTTTGTGCTGAGCACTTACGTCAGGGTTTCTATGTAAATTCCCCAAAAATGTGATTCAGATGAAACTCCTGGTGAAACCACTCACTCTAATGAGGCAGAGGAAGACACTCTGGATTCCGTTTGGAATCTGTTCTGGTGGTGCCATCTTTTTAGGCTTGCACCGAAGTGTGGTTTTCCACATTTGTGTGCTAAAAAGATGCCCAAGATGATGGAACGTTGCTGGGCCAGAAAAGAGACCAGACAGAGTCCAAAGTGTCTCCATCTGCCTCATTATCATGAGTAGTTTCAACAGAGGTTTTGTCTGAATTGAAGTTTTTGGGATTTACATGGAAACCCCAATGTAAGTGCTCAGCAGAGACCACAGAATAGATGTCAGCGGAGCTTTATTCTAATTTTTGGGCGGCAGAATGAAGAAATAGATAGTAGGACAAGAATAGTTATGTTTTAATTTTCTGTTATTCACCTTGCGGTATTAGTGATAGGATGAATTTATTTTGCGGGTCGGTGCGATGACGGTGATAACAGATTTATATACTTATTTTTATTTTCTGCTTCCATCATATACTAAAAATGTTTTTTTTTTATAATAGTTATTCTGTTGCATAATTCTGAGACCTGTAATTTTTTTATTTTTTGGTGTCGAGGACTGTATAAGGGCTTCATTTCTGGGTGGCCTGCTTTTCTGGCATGTCAGGGGCTTTGCCAGTATGACATGGCACCATCAAACCATTCCATAAAAATCTGCACTTCAACATGGTGCTCCTTCCCTTCTGAGCTTTGCACTGTGCCTCAAAAATACTTTTCGACCACATATATTGGCATACTCAGGAGAAATTGCGTAACAAATTATAGCATTCGTTTTCTGCTATTATTATTTATGCTTTTGAATATTAAAAATTTGGAGCCATGGAATTTTTTTTTTTTTTTTTTTTAAAAAATGGGAATTTTTTATTTACTTAGCCCAATTTTATACAATTTTGGAAATCACGTGTTGGTTAGAAATGCTCAATACACCCCTAGATGAATTTCTCAAGAGATGTAGTTGCCAAAATCGGGCCACTTGTGGGAGTTTCTTCTGTTTTGCCACATCAGGGGCTCTTCAAATGTTACGTAGCATCCACAATCTGTATCAGCCAAAATGGTGTTTCAGAATTCAAATAGTGCTCTGTCCCTTCCGAGCCCTGCTGTGTGCCCAAAAAGTCATTCGCCGCCACATATGGGTTTTTGGTGTACTCAGGAAAAAATTGTACAACAAATTGTATGGTCCAATTTCTCCTGTTGTCCTTCTGAAAATGAAAAAATTGAGGCTATGTTTTTTCATTTTCACAGCTCAAGGTTCTACAATTCTGTGAAGCAGCTGTTGGGTTCAAGGTGCTCACCACATCTCTAAATATATTAATTGAGGGTTGTGTTTTCCAAAATGGTGTTATTTATGGGCAGTTTTCACTATTTAGGCACATCAGGGGCTCTGCAAATGCAGCATGGCATCCCCTATCTATTCCAGACAATTTTGCGTTCCGAAAGTCAAATGGCGCTTCTCCCTACTGAGCCCTGCCACTTGCTGAAATAGTATTTTCCACGACATATGAGGTATCAGTGTAATCAGGAGAAATTGCACAATAAATTGCTGTTACTCTTGTGAAATTGCAAAATTTAAGACTAAAGGTGGCTTTACACGCTACGAGATCGCTAAAGCGACGTCGTTGGGGGTCACGGAATTTGTGATGCACATCCGGCCGCTTTAGCGATGTTGTTGTGTGTGACACCTGTGAGCGATTTTTAATCATCGCAAAAACGTTAAAATCGCTCATCGGTGACATGCCCCCTCTTCCCAATTATCGTTGCTGCTGCAGTAACGATGTTGTTTGTCGTTCCTGCGACAGCACACATCGCTATGTGTGACGCCGCTGGAACAACAAACATCTCCTTACCTGCGTCCACCGGAAAAGGAGGAAGGAAGGAGGTGGGCGGGATGTTCCGGCTGCTCATCTCCTCCACTCCTTTTCTATTGGGCGGCAGTTCAGTGACGATGCTGTGATGTCGCTGTGACACTGAACGAACCGCCCCCTTAGAAAGGAGGCGGTTCGCCGGTCACAGCGACGTCGCAGGGCAGGTATGTGCATGTGACGCTGCCGTAGCGATAATGTTCGCTACGGCAGCGATCACCACATATCGTGCCACCGACGGAGGCGGGTGCTATCACACGCAACATCGCTAGCCGATGCTAGCGATGTGGCAGCGTGTAAAGCGGCCTTAAAGCAATATTTTCATGGGAAAAAGTAAAATTTTATTTTTTTTCCTTCCACATTGCTTTAATTCCTGTTATGCACGTAAGGGGTTAGTAAATTTCTTGGAGGTGGTTTTCAGTACTCTGAGGGGTGCAGTTTTTAGAATGGTGTCACTTTGGGGTATTTTCTGTCACATAGGACCCTCAAAGTCACTTCAAATGTGATGTGGTTCCTAAAAAAATTGGTTTTGTAAATTTATTTGGGGAAAATGAAAAATTGCTGATAAATATTAAACCTTCTAACTTAACAAAAAAAAATGTTTCAAAATGGTACTGATATAAAGTAGATATGTGGTAAATGTTGTTTATTAACTATATTGTGTGGTATAATTATCTGGTTTAAAGGTATAAAAATTCGAAATTTTGCTAAATTCATATTTTCAATATATTCATAACTAAACGCAAGTCATATCGACCAAAATGTATCACTAACATGAAGTACACATGCCACAAAATAGTAATCTCAAAAAAAGCATTTCAGAGTTATTACCACATAAAGTGACACAGTCCAGAATTGTAAAGTTAGTCATGGTCGGTAAGATGAAAAAAGGCTTGGTGGTGTAGGGGTTAAGTAGCGGATAATTACCTCATAATAAAAAAAATGCAATGTAATTAGTGTGCATATCCATATAAGTATTACAAAGCACTATTACAAACTAAACCATGTTTATATTTGTTTTATCAGCAACTTAGAGCCAATATGCGAGACATGGAAACGCTATTTCTAAAAGTAAGGAATGAAGAGATCCAGGCCCTGACACAAGTACTGCAGCCAGTGAAAGATATGGCTTTAGAATCCATAAGAGTTTTTTTGGAGATTCACGCAAAGTCAGTTGAAGATTTACATGAAGAAATTCATTGTAATGTGCCAAACAATGAAGCAATGAAAGGTAGGTTTGATTGTTTTTACTTTACACTTTCAAATTTTTGATCATGCCCCTTAGATTAGAATAATCTGTACTATTTTTCTGCAATGAGTATTGTTATTTGTAGGTGTAAGCATATGTAGAAATGGAGTTCTTATGTTGGCATGGTTTTTTTCATACTTTGTAAATTTTAATGTAAAATTAGGATAGACATGTGCAAGATAACTTCTGATAATACCGCACCCCTGCAGATGTGTAGACAAGCTATTATTGCCACCACCTATCTCCCAATGTGGAATTAAGCAACGATATACAACTCCTTTAAATTAATAATGTTTTTAAAATGGGCTGGTTATTGAGATCTATATTTTAGATACCAAACTAGCTGAAGACTTTCCATGTCTCCAAGCTTCACTTTTGACAATGCAGTTAACTATTAACCACTTCCTGATGTAGGACATAGTACATCCTATGTCGTGTGCAGCTGTATGAAGTTGACTCAGGAACTGAGATTGCACCATACCTGGCAGATGGCAGCTGTGGTACACAGGCAGCAATTATCTCTACAACAGGGACAAATATATTCATTGATGTTTAGCCAGTTTTGTTAAATTAGCACTCTCAGTGTCTGATAATGGCTTTTAAACGACTGGTTGTTGGTGCGTTTGTGCATTGGTTTCCTTCGGGCACCCCACAACACATTTGTAAGGTCACAATGAGTTGTCATGTTAAAAATAATTATAAAGCCAGAAGTTCTGGTTTTTTTTTGGTAACTGCACCTCCATTAACATGCACTTGACAGCAAGCAAGATGTTATATGTATGGCAAAATAAAATTTAATGAAAATGTCAGCTTGGCATGCAAAAAAATGAATCCATCACACAAGCACAGTGATGGAAAAATAAAAAGTTACAGGTCAGATGGAATGATGACACAAAACACTTTTTTTCTTTTCTTTTTTTTTCAACTTCAATTCAGTTCTTATAATAATAATAATAATAATAATAATTCTTCAACTTGACCTGCAAAAATCAAGCCATTCTGTGGCTGTACCCCCCAAAAAATTAGATTTATGATTCTTAGGAAGAAAAAACTAAAAATTCGGCAGCAGTAAGGATTTAAAGATTCAGTTGATCCAAACTAAATATAGTCACTAAACAAAACATATGTAAAGATGTGTCGTTGTTTACCAGTAGTCAAAAACAGCAGAGCAAAATTGGTACTATACAATTGTGGTCACAATTAAATTGTAACTTTTAATATCCAAGTTAAAATTACCTATATACCACACAACATAAATGGTTGTAAAACCAACCAAAAGATGGAGATAATGTTAGGCTCCTCTTATTACCCAGTTTAGGACACAATGTACCCGGTAGGAATCACCCCACCAAGGTAACAGTAGTTGAGACAAAGATATAAAACTGTCTCATATGTAATGTATACAATTAGTAATCCACAGCAATAGATAGCCATAACACAGGTCTCACTGTGATAAATGAAGCAAAAATCGGTTGTCCAGTAGCAGGGGGGAGGTCTAAGAAAGTATCAGGGCAGATTGTTGCCAGCTAAGGGGTATTGTGAGGCTGATTTGGTGCCCCCCCTGCTACTGGACAACCGATTTTTGCTTCATTTATCACAGTGAGACCTGTGTTATGGTTATCTATTGCTGTGGATTACTAATTGTATACAATGTGCATGCAATGTGAGCATTCATACATCTGCTATGACATACATAGAGTGACTACAGACTTGAGACCTGTGGATTTAGTCCCGACAACCCTTTAAAAAACCATGGAAACCTTTAACTGCTCGATGACATTATGGGCTTTCAACAATTGATGGAGCACAGGAGCATTTCTGGGAGGGCGTGATTGGTGTTTATTCAGCATATCACTGCTACTATTAATGTAATCGTTAGCAGTAGAAATGATTGGATTAGTCAAACTTCGAATTCACCTATTTGCGGTGTTTTTTCCCAGGAAATTTGATTTGCAGAGGAGCTGTCCTCAGCAAATTTAATATCTCTTATTATGCTCTGGGGTCTCTCAAGATTCCTTGTGCTGGGGCCACCCCCTCTACGAAGCACTGGCTGCGTCCATTTGGATTCCAAGATATCACCAGCTTCCCGTACTGGCTCCGTCCCCTCTGCTAAACACTGGCCGAATCGACGTAGAATGTAGCCAGTCCTTAGTAGAGGGGGTACTGCCAGCACAGGGGACATATGCCATCTTCGATTTTGAGCTCTGGCGCACACTTCCACACTGATCCAACTGGCTCTTTATACAGGGAAAGAGGAGAACCAGTCCATCTATGTCCTGAGATTGCGGAGCAAATAAATTGCAGTCCCTTGAGTTTTACACCTCTGGCTACATCCTGATGTATGTGATGATTACAGATCCCACCACTCCTGCATTCTGGAATTGGGAATGCAGTGACTGAAGCTGTCTTGCAGATGAACCCTAGTTTTCCTTTATCTTGTATTGCTTTTGGCTATAAAAATAGACTTTTATTCAATACAATCCCATATGTTTCACTTAGTGATCATGCCCATTACACTATCATTATACTGCAAAGGTTTGCTGTGGTCATTGTTTTTGTATGTGGAGGTGAGGCAAGAGTCTGCCTGTATCACTTTTTCTGGGTAATTTTAAGGGTTTGCCCCATCATTGCTATCACAGAAAGTGGCAAGTTGAGATGGTACATGTTACTGATCATGTTTAACATACACAGTGTATAAGAGCATCCACATATGTACTGAAGGTGTGTATGAGTACATCCTTGTGTGGTGAATATGTGTATTAGTGCATCAATGTGTGTTAAATGTGTATTTCGTACTTCCTTGTATGTGAAGATTGAATAATGTCTGTTGCAAGAATTCATATCTGTACATCACTGTATGTCATAAGTGCTCTGTACATGCCATCTATTTTTTTTTTAAATTGAGCCTTTTTTTAATATAGTCAATACAGCTAACTACAGGTTATGAGAATGCTTTGCCTGTTTCTGTCTCACTCTGTGCTGAAACAGGCAAATACAGGCAAATACTCATCTCTAGTTACCTTTGTATTAGCTTTTTACAACATTGTCAATCAAAGAAAGAATATGGGATTATTGATTCACCATACCTCCCAACCGTCCCGGATTCTGTGGGACTGCCACGATTTTTCAGGTCTGTCCCGCACTCCCGCGGCTCACAGCTGATGTCCCGACTCCTCCTCTCAGTGGAGTGAATAAATTAAATTAAATTATTATCAGGTCTGACCGGGACTCGAACCCATGAAACTGTGAATCTCATTGCTCCATAGGCAGCAGCTCTACCTCTGAGCCACTGCCCATATTGAAAACCATGGGAAGATTTGGTAATCTTAACCTCTATAGTGCAGTAGACAAAGCAGAAGCAGATTACTTAGCTGCAAAGATGGATGGATGGATGATAGAGGGACATATATATAATGTGTATATATATATATGTGTATATACAGTGCCTACAAGTAGTATTCAACCCCCTGCAGATTTAGCAGGTTTGATAAGATGCAAATAAGTTAGAGCCTGCAAACTTCAAACAAGAGCAGGATTTATTAACAGATGCATAAATCTTACAAACCAACAAGTTATGTTGCTCAGTTAAATTTTAATAAATTTTCAACATATTCAAAATGACGACCCATCTTAAGATCCTTGATGGAGGAGTGGAGGTTCCTGGCCAAAATCTCCAGGTAGGCCGTGCTATCCATCTTCCCATGGATGCGGACCAGATGGCCAGGCCCCTTGGCTGAGAAACAGCCCCACAGCATGATGCTGCCACCACCATGCTTGACTGTAGGGATGGTATTCTTGGGGTCGTATGCAGTGCCATCCAGTCTCCAAACGTCACGTGTGTGGTTGGCACCAAAGATCTCGATCTTGGTCTCATCAGACCAGAGAACCTTGAACCAGTCTGTCTCAGAGTCCTCCAAGTGATCATGAGCAAACTGTAGACGAGCCTTGACATGACGCTTTGAAAGTAAAGGTACCTTACGGGCTCGTCTGGAATGGAGACCATTGCGGTGGAGTACGTTACTTATGGTATTGACTGAAACCAATGTCCCCACTGCCATGAGATCTTCCCGGAGCTCCTTCCTTGTTGACCTTGGGTTAGCCTTGACTCTTCGGACAAGCGTGGCCTCGGCATGGGTGGAAACTTTCAAAGGCTGTCCAGGCCGTGGAAGGCTAACAGTAGTTCCATAAGCCTTCCACTTCTGGATGATGCTCCCAACAGTGGAGACAGGTAGGCCCAACTCCTTGGAAAGGGTTTTGTACCCCTTGCCAGCCTTGTAACCCTCCACGATCTTGTCTCTGATGGCCTTGGAATGCTCCTTTGTCTTTCCCATGTTGACCAAGTATGAGTGCTGTTCACAAGTTTGGGGAGGGTCTTAATTAGTCAGAAAAGGCTGGAAAAAGAGATAATTAATCCAAACATGTGAAGCTCATTGTTCTTTGTGCCTGAAATACTTCTTAATACTTTAGGGGAACCAAACAGAATTCACAATTTAAAAAAAAATAAAAAAAGAAATAACATTCTTTTTTGCAGCAGTGCATTTCACACTTCCAGGCTGATCTACAGTCCAAATGTCACAATGCCAAGTTAATTCCGAATGTGTAAACCTGCTAAATCTGCAGGGGGTTGAATACTACTTGTAGGCACTGTATATATACGTATATATATACATATATATATATAATATATATATATATATAATTATATACACATGACAGATAATAGATACATACATGATAGATAAATAGATAGACATATGGCATATGGATAGATACATGGATAGATAGATAGATAGAGGGATAGATAGATAGATAGAGGGATAGATAGATAGATAGAGGAATAGATAGATAGAGGGATAGATAGATAGAGGGATATATAGATAGATAGATAGATACTGCATCTCTTTGTAGGTGGAGTCAGATTCATTTGTACCCATAAAACTACTATAAAGAAATGTGGAAAAATTACAAAATAAAATTTTATTTTTTTTTGCTTTCCACCAACTTGGATTTGAACCAGCAACTTCCCCAGCAGCCTCATGGCATTCCTAGCTGCTTTAGCTGTTGAGCCACTAGGAATTGATGACGTCAGACAGAGGATTTTATATGAATAAACCTACAATGCAGCCTCTTACACAGCAGATTACACAGGACAGAGCTCCATCGTACACAGCAGTGTCTCTATCTCCTGTATTCTAGAGAGAGAGGAAAAGAGATTTTTTTTTCTTTTAATAAAATTACTAAAAATAACAAATAGAATAATGTACCGTATTTTTCGCTTTATAAGACGCACCGGATTATAAGACGCACCCCCAAATTTGGTGAAGGAATAGAGAATTTTTTTTAATAAATGGGGTCCGTCTAATAATGCCAGTGTCTGTCTAACAAATCATATAGAGTATATGTCCCTCATAGCCCCCATCCTAAAATTAGCCCCCTTAATCTGGATATGGCCACCTTATATTGAATATAGCCCCCTTGGGCTGGCACACGTCCCCCAGTGATGCAACATGTCCCCTATGGCTGGCACGCTGCCCCCTGTGGCTGGCACAAACTGGCCCCCTGTGGCTGGCACACACGCTACCCCCTGTGGCTGGCACACACGCTGCCCCCTGTGGCTGTCACACACGCTGCCCCCTGTGGCTGTCACACACGCTGCCCCCTGTGGCTGGCACACACACTGCCCTCTGTGGCTGGCACACACGCTGGCCCCTGTGGCTGGCACAAACTGGCCCCCTGTGGCTGGCACACATGCTACCCCCTGTGGCTGGCACACACTCTGCCCCCTGTGGTTGTCACACACGCTGCCCCCTGTGGCTGGCACACACGCTGCCCCCTGTGGCTGGCACACGCTGGCCCCTGTGGCTGGCACACACCCTGGCCCCTGTGGCTGGCACACACCCTGGCCCCTGTGGCTGGCACACACCCTGGCCCCTGTGGCTGGCACACACCCTGGCCCCTGTGGCTGGCACACACCCTGGCCCCTGTGGCTGGCACACACGCTGCCCCCTGTGGCTGGCACACACGCTGCCCCGTGGCTGGCACACATGCTGCCCCCTGTGGCTGTCACACACGCTGCCCCCTGTGGCTGTCACACACGCAGCCCCCTGTGGCTGTCACACACGCAGCCCCCTGTGGCTGTCACACACGCTGCCCCCTGTGGCTGTCACACACGCTGCCCCCTGTGGCTGTCAAACACGCTGCCCCCTGTGGCTGGCACACACGCTGCCCCCTGTGGCTGTCACACACGCTGCCCCCTGTGGCTGGCACACACGCTGCCCCCTGTGGCTGTCACACACGCAGCCCCCTGTGGCTGTCACACACGCAGCCCCCTGTGGCTGTCACACACGCTGCCCCCTGTGGCTGTCACACACGCTGCCCCCTGTGGCTGTCAAACACGCTGCCCCCTGTGGCTGGCACACACGCTGCCCCCTGTGGCTGGCACACACGCTGCCCCCTGTGGCTGGCACACACGCTGCCCCCTGTGGCTGGCACACACGCTGACCCCTGTGGCTGGCACACACCCTGGCCCCTGTGGCTGGCACACACGCTGGCCCCTGTGGCTGGCACACACGCTGGCCCCTGTGGCTGGCACACACGCTGGCCCCTGTGGCTGGCACACACGCTGGCCCCTGTGGCTGGCACACACCCTGGCCCCTGTGGCTGGCACACACGCTGCCCCATGCTGCTGCTTTTAGTAAAATAAACTCTTTCCTTACCTTCTCCAGTGCTGTGCTCCCTCGTGTACCCCTCCTCAGGGTTGAACTCCGGCCTCCTGCATTTCCTGGTTCACAGTCCCTGTCATGTGATCGGCACAGCAGTGTGTTATCTCTGCATGCCTGATCATAGCGGCAGGAGGGAGACGGCAGATGCTGGAGGAGGTGAGTAACGAGTTTATTATTTTACTATGGGTAGCAGCATGGGGGCCATAGATAACACAGGGGGAGGGGGCATTTGTGAGCAAAGGGAAGCACGGGCAGATATAATATGCACAGCTCCCCCAGCCCATCACCGTGGTGCAATTTCAGCACCACAGGGGTGGACAGCAGCTGTGCATATTATATGAGCGGGTGCAGGAGATCAAACGCTGCCGCCCTCAGCTTCACAAGTCTATACCAGCCTCCACCAGCTCCCCCAGCACCGCTCCAGAGCGGCCCCACCTCCCCTGGACCCTGCAGTATATAATCCGTATATTCGGTTTATAAGACGCACCCCCTACTTTCCCCCAAAATTTGGGGGAACAAAAGTGCGTCTTATAAAGCGAAAAATACGGTAATTTTATTGCACTTTTTTCTAAAATAATAAACATCACAAATCAGCAAATAACATGGACATATTTGGTGTCCCTGTAATCGTAACGACCCGAAACAACGCAGCGATCAGATTATTGATGGGGATCGGTAAATGGCGGGAAAAAATGGCGCAATTTATCATTTTTCTTTATTAAAACCCATAAAAAATGTAATAAAAATGTATCGCTGAGGCCGTGTTCACACATATCAGAAATGCTGTGTTTTTTCTGCCGCTGTCCGCACCACACAAGCGCAATAACAATCTCCTCTGATTATTGCGTCTTTGCGGTATTTTTTATGCATTGTCCCTTATTTGATACATGTTTGGTGCAGATGTGAATCCTGAAGATTATAAAGAAAAAAACACCAAAACTGCACAGATCAGCGGTGTCTTCAGACATAAAAGGGGCGGAGATTTCATGACATCTCATCCACTATGCTTGGACATTGAGTCCGTGTTCACATGTAGTGTAAATGCTGCATTTTTTTTCTGCTGTTTTTTTGCACATTTATTCTGCTGTGTTTAATTATCCAAGTAAAGTGGATGTGATTCCATGAGACGACGTCACTGAACTCTGCAGTTTTGTTTTTTTTTTCCTCTGGAGGTTTCTATGTGGAGCTTCAAAAAATGCAGGAAAAAGCTTCTCAGTACAATAAAAACACTTAAAAACGCAGATTCACATCTGAACCAAAAACACATTAAATAATGGAGAAAAGGCAGAAAATGGAACAATCAGAGAAGATTGTTATTATGTAGTTTGGTGCAGACAGCATCAGAAACAAAAAGAAACAGGATTTATGCAACATGTGAACACGGATTTATAGGCACAAATAAGCAATGTCATTTAGTGACACATAGAAATATAAGAAAATTCTGGCTGCTATGACTATTAACGAACAGTCTGGGGCAACTACTGAATGACCCTTACTGATGAATGGGTGTGGCTAGGGGTGTGGCTAGGGTCGTGGTAAAATTTTGCCGCGGCACGCTCCGCGCGCCGCTTACTTTCTCCCTCTTTACTTTCTTCAAAAGTTGGGAGGTATGGATTCACTACTAGGCTGCCCGCGAATTGTGAGAATTGCTACCTTTCTGTTCCTTGCAAGGTTTCTGGCCTAACTGAGTTTGCCACGGAACACCTGCTTTATGGGGATTTGCAGAACCATATCTGAATGAGGAGGAGTTTGCTCATGTATGCCAACTACATTCATTCTTTATGGGACTGAAAACTGTAATTTCCTGCAGTCACTGATTGATGAAATCATAATTCTTTGGATTTTTGGAGCCCTACGTGATCAATATGTCATTCCAAATCCTATTAATAGGTATAATTGGTACAAGTCTTTTAATTTTATCTGCAAAATTTCTGATTTTTGTCTAAATGTTTAATATTGTGTACCTTATAATTACATTTTATAATTAACAATTTAAAATCCTGTTTAGGGCCTTCTTGTGAGAGTTATTCTGAAATCCAAATTGATGCAAAGTTTGTTGAAATTCAAGATTCAAATGCCTTGGAATCATGGAATACATTGGAAAAGGTACATTTCAGAATGTTGTATATGTTGTCAATGCGTCTATGTTAAAATACACTCCTCCGCATTGAAATTGCATCACCAAGGTTGAAATCACAAGATTGATAGACATGTTAGTGATATGCAAATGATGAAAAAATGGAAACAACATTTTCAAATAATTACAATTTATTCCGGATCATGTTTGATCTCCATGTAAAGTAAATACACTCACATGCCTTGTCATGTTATCAATAAGGTTATGAAATAAGCACTCCCATCAAAATTGTTATTCTGTTAATATATTGCAGTGATCAAATTAAATAGCTCATTTACAATTGCTCATTTTGTCCTTCCACCCAGTTAATTCTTCTCTTTTCCATTAGGTCTATGACATTGCGTAATTAAAAACAAACTAGTTGAATCTTTCTAAGCTCTATGTAGCAACAGGAAGTCTCTTTTCCCTGCATGAATCATCACTACAAAAGTTAATGGCAGGGAGTAGTTGACCAGCTTGGAATGGAATTGAAAAGGGGGACAACTCAAGCAGGGAAAAGTGACTTTTTATTTCTACATATAACAGTTACATAGTGCTATATAATATGATGATTGCAATATTTTAACAGGATATCAATTTTGATGGGAGTGCTTCTTTAACCCCTTAACGACCACGGGCAGTAATATTACGTCCTAGCGGTAATAGTATTACTGCCCGAGGTCTGCCGCTGGCAGCATGTCGCGATCGGCGCACATCTCAGCTGATTTTCACAGCTGAAATATGTGCCTGCTAGGCACGAGCAGAATCGTTATCTGCTCGTGCTGTTTAACCCCTTAAATGGCGCTGTCAATATGTGACAGCGCCATTATAACGGCATCAGCGGTAAACATTTATTTACCGCCCGATCCCGGAAGTCACGTGACGTGATCACATGACTTCCGGTGGTTGTCATGGTAGGACAGGGTCATGTGATGACTCCTGTAGCTCACATGAATAACTTTTGGTTTCACTCGGCCCGGAGCCAAGTGAAGCAGAAAGTGAGCATATCTGCTGTTTACAGCTGTATAGCTGTGATCAGCAGATAGGGCAGAGCGATCGGATTGTTGATCCATATAGCCCCCTAGGGGAACTAGTAAAATAAAAAAAAGTTTTAAAAAATAAAAAAAAAAAAAACAACAAAAATTAAAAGTTCAAATCACCCCCCTTTCGCCCCATTGAAAATTAAAGGGTTAAAAAAATAAAAAATATACACATATTTGGTATCGCCGCGTTCAGAAACGCCCGATCGATCAAAATATAAAATCAATTAATCTGATCAGTAAACGGCGTAGTGGCAAAAAAAATTCCAAACGTCAAAATTATGTTTTTTTGTCGTCACAACTTTTGCGCAAAATGCAATAACAGGGGATCAAAACGTAGCATCTGCGCAAAAATAGTACCGTTAAAAATGGCAGCTCGAGGCACAAAAAATAAGCCATCACTGAGCCATAGATCCCGAAAAATGAGAACGCTACGGGTCACGGAATATGGCATAAAACGTTCTCCACTTTTTGCGGACAAACTTCCAAATTTTTTTAACTTCTTATATTAAAGTAAACGTATACATGTTTGGTGTCTACGAACTCGCACTGACCTGAGGCATCACACCCACACATCAGTTTTACCATATAGTAAACAACAGTGAATAAAATATCTCAAAAACAATATATCGCACTTTTTTTGCAATTTTTCTGCATTTGGATTTTTTTTGCCGGTTTCCAGTACATTATATGATAAAACTTATGGTTTCATATAAAATTACAGCTCATTCCGCAAAAAATGAGCCCTCACATGACCATATTGACTGAAAAATAAAAAAGTTACGGCTCTTGGAAGAAGAATGGCAAAAAAAAACGGAAAGCGAAAAATCGTCCGGTCGTGAAGGGGTTAATGGCTGTCTGAGGAATGTTATACCACACTGAGTGCATATGGGCACACCAATGATCTATATCCACTGTTGCAGTTGATTTTGCCATTTTCATTCAATGACGTTCCAGATGTGCCCAATGTGACATAAGTCAGGAGATGTTATAGGTTATGGAAGTATGATTAGGCCTCACAGGATGCTCACAGTAACACGAGCAGCATGAAGTCTGGTGTTATGTTGAAAACAGCTCCTGGAACATTTGGCTGTACCACTGGTTCCATGATTGATCCTTTCTGTACAGAAAGTGAAATCAGACATCACATACCAAGTCTAAGGTGTGAAATAATGTCTACACAAACCACATTATTATTATTATTTATTATTATAGTGCCATATGAAGGCATCTGCACAATATTGGGCTTCGAGTTAGATGTCCAGCTACATGTGCTCCATTGATCTCATGCCATCACTCTCAAAGGCTATCATGAATGAATATCCAGACGACAATTGAGACTAGAATGAAGATATAACCTTTGCAGCAATGTGAGACATTTTTTGTTTTCAATGAAATGATGGTCACACATTGGTCTGGAGACCATGTGGGCAACTCCAAGAATAGTTCTTCACAAAGCAACATTATACCAGTCATACTGCCTTGATTATGCGTGTGTGGTAGTATAATCCACAGTAGCTGGTATAACTATAGTCTTGTCTTCATTCCAGGTACAATAACAGCTTGGCGTTACTGTGATTTGGTTGTGGAACAGGAGGTACGACAATTTGTCGAAAGTGTCCGTGGAGCGATTTTTCAACATGATCATACCAGACCTCATGTTGCTCATACTACTGTGAGCAGTCTGTGTGGCCTAATCATATTAACATGGCATGCAGCACCTCCGGACTTGTTTCCCATTGAGCACATCTGAGACGTCATTGGTCAGCAATTGAAAAGGTAGCTGGCAGCAACAGAATCTTGATAATTTGCATACCCAAGTGCATTCAGCACGGCAGAACATTCCTTCGAAAATTAAAACTATAGGCAGACATATTTACCAACAGAGGTCAGAAAACTAATACACTAATAGGAAACAGCAGGTCCCCCCTTGATAGAGGTATGGGCAACAAAGGTGCAAAATACTGATGGAACAACATTCACATATCAGTGCCTTGAAAAAGTATGAACTTTTGCATATTTTTTTCACAGTACACCCATAAACTTAAAAGTATTTTATTAGGTTTTTATGTGATATACCAAAACTAACAAGTATTTGTGAGTGTAAAGAAAATGCTATATTGTTCTCTACATGTTTTAAGAATATAAATCTTCAAACTGAGATGTGCCTTTGTATTCAACCCCTTGTAGTTTGATACCCCTAAATAAAATCGTACATAACCAATTGCCTCCAGAAGTCACCTAATTAGAAAATTGAGTCCACCTGTGTGTAATGTATTCTCAATATAACCACTGCTGTTCTGTGAAGGCCTCAGATGTTTGTTTGAGAAAATTAGGGATCATGGAAACCAAGGCACACACAAGAAAAATCAGGGATAAAGTTGTAGAGAAGATTAAAGCAGGGTAAGGTTATAAAACAGTAGCCTAAGTTCAGAACATAGAGCACTGTTCAATCCATATTCCAAAAAAGAAGTAGTATTGCACAGATAGAATCAGCCAAAAAATGGTCCCTCTGAAGGAGCTGTAGAGATCCATTGCTCAGCTGGGAGAATCTTACCACAGGACAATTATTAATTATATAATCCACAAATCTAGCCTTTATGATAGTGTCAAGAACAAAGTCATATTTGACAGCAAGCCATAAGAAGTCCCATTTGCAGTTTGCAAAAAGCTGTGTAGAGTATATAGCTAGCAGATAAAAGTGCTGTGGGAAAATGAGATTGAGGTAGAACGTTTTGGGCAAAATGCTAGGTGTGGCAGAATCCTAACACTGCATGTCATCCGCGAAACACCATCCCCAGTGGCTAACATGGTGGTGGCAGCATCATGTTCTGGGGATACTTTTCTTCATCAGGGACAGGGAAGCTTGTCATATTTAATGGGAAAATAGATGGAGTTAAATACAGGGCAATTCTGGAGGAAAACCTGTTAAAGGGTTCAAAAGATCTGAGACTGGTGCATAGGTTCACTTCCTGCAAAACAATTATCCTAAACTTACTGCCAGACCTACAATGGAATGGTTTAGATCAAAGCGTATTCATGTGTTTGAATGGCCCGGTCATATTCTAGACCTAACTCCTATGAAGAATCTATGTCAATACTTGAAAATTACTGCTCACAGACACTCTCCTTCAAACCTCACTGAACTAGAACTATTTTGCAAACAAGAATGAGCAACAGTTTCAGCCTCCAGATGTGCAAAGTTGGTAGAGCATACTCCAAAAGACTTACAGCATGTATAGCCACAAAAGGTTATCCCACCAAGTATTCACTCACAAAAGGTGCTTGTCGTAATTTTCAGATTCATATTTGTAATATATTTAGAAAACAATGTATTACTGTATTTCCTTTTACATTTCACAAATACGGGGTAGGAATAGTTTTTCAAGGTACTGCAATTCATGCCATATACGGCTTATATACTGTGTGGTTCAGATGATCTAAGCACCACAAATTCCACTTCAACGTGAAAAATAAATGATGGTATTTAGCTTATAACTGGGGCTTACCTATAAATTGTGCAGAGATTGCAGTCACCTCGAGTATGTTATCAAACTGGTCTCAATGACCTTCCATTATAGAAGAATACAAGTAATTGAAATGTCATAACTAGAGATGTGTGATTTTCCAAAAAATGGTCTGGCTCACTAATGTGGTGCTCAGGAGAAAAATAGTCCATATATAGAAGAAACTCCGGCACACAATGATGTATCAATTATATTTTATTTTCATAAATTGATAATTCAGATGTAGGTAACGTTTCGGCTACTGCCTTCTTCACAACTAATAACGTTTCGGCTACTGCCTTCTTCACAACTGAAATTCATATAACAAAATAAAGCATAACAAGAGAAGATCAGTACCAATATTCATTCATATTTCATATTGATAACTGTCAAGTAATTTATGGCTTATTATAATAAATCATTTTACCTAATTGATGTATTTAAATAATATCTGAGAAGAACGTCAGACGCATGAAACCATTTGTATCTGGAAGAATAATAATAATGCCCACATTTCAGGAATCATAAAAATCATAAAAATACCCTAATATATACATTAGGATAAAACCATATATATTGTTTACATCAGAGAGCGTATCACTAATGTCAGTCTATAGACTCCACGGGGACATAATTTACTTAAAAGAAGCAACCATGCTTATAAACCAAATGATTGATCAGAATGAAAAACGTCATTACCTTCATTTTGAAAAATAATATATGCTTATAATTCCCAAGGGGGAAGTGGTTATGGTGCTGGACCGCTATAAGGCTGGAGAAATAAAGTGGAAAAGATACTATCAGTATATCAAAAAAGAAATTCAAGTGAAAACAGAAGAAACCACGAGAAATCTCATAGAAAATGTTGTTTTTTAGGTCCAGAGTGACAAAGTGCCGCTCAACAAGGGGTTAACAAGGGGAATGAACGTGACATACCTGTTTAGCCGGGGATCAGCGGTGAAGTGTGGAGTGAAGTGACCGCGCTGGGGTTTAAATGTGCTGGAGAAAATTCCACAATTTTCAAACGTTTAATTTTCATGCCCTTAAACCAGAGAGTAGAGATGAGCGAACCGGCCGTGGTTCGGCTCGAGTTCGGTTCGCCGAACGGAGGTCTCGTTCGTGTTTGGTTCGGCGAACCGGTTCGGCGAACCACTCGAACCGCATAGGAAACAATGGCAGGCAATCACAAACACATAAAAACACCTAGAAAACACCCTCAAAGGTGTCCAAAAGGTGACAAACAACTCACAACACAACACAAACACATGGGAAAGTGACAAGGACATATACTCATTTGAAAACAAAAGATCTGGACAAGGAAAAAGAGGAGGAGACACAGATATAGGCATGGCACGCCCTTCTAAAATCATGTAAAACAGTGCAAGGTGACTCCAAGCAGAGTCTCCCTTTTTTTCCAAAAATTGTGCCACACAGACACCCCATCAGTAGCAGCACTTGTGCCCTAGTTGTACACTTCACAGGTAGATTTGCATCAAGCACAGTGGCGTAGCTACTGCTTTTGCCGCCCGGGGCGGTCGTCAAATTTGCCGCCCCCCCTCCGTTGGCCGTTGATAATCCAGAAATTTTCAAAAATTTGGAAAACCATCAAAATATTTATTTTTCATGGAACTACAATCAAAGATCTAATTGTAGACTGCTGCTATTAGTCCTAGACTTTCACCTTTTTACACACATGTAGGCCTATTGTACACACACACAGCTCTGCTGCATACATACAGACACACAGCTCTGCTGCATACATACAGACACACACAGCTCTGCTGCATACATACAGACACACACACAGCTCTGCTGCATACAGACACACAACTGCATACATACAGACAGACACACAACTCTGCAGCATACATACAGACACACACAACTCTGCAGCTGCTGCATACATACACAACTCTGTAGCTGCTGCATACATGAATACATACAGACACACACAACTCTGCTGCATACATACAGACACACCTCTGCTGCATACATACAGACACACACAGCTCTACTGCATTTATACAGACACACAGCTCTACTGCATACATACAGACAACTGCATACAGACAGACACAAAACTCTGCAGCATACATAGACACACAGCTCTGCTGCATACATACAGACACACACAGCTCTACTGCATTTATACAGACACACAGCTCTACTGCATACATGCAGACAACTGCATACAGACAGACACAAAACTCTGCAGCATACATAGACACACAGCTCTGCTGCATACATACAGACACACACAGCTCTACTGCATTTATACAGACACACACAGCTCTACTGCATACATACAGACAACTCTGCAGCATACATACAGACAACTGCATACAGACAGACACAAAACTCTGCAGCATACATACAGACACACACAACTCTGCAGCTGCTGCATACATATATATATATATATATATATATATATATATATATATATATATATACACATACAGGCACACACAACTCTGCAGATGCTGCATACATGCATACATACACACAACTCTGTAGCTGCTGCATACATGCATACAGACACACACAACTCTGTAGCTGCTGCATAGATGCATACATACAGACACACACAACTCTGTAGCTGCTGCATAGATGCATACATACAGACACACAACTCTGTAGCTGCTGCATACATGCATACAGATGTACAGAGCTGAGCCTGCACCGAGCACAGGGCAGATGTAGCAGAGCTGAGCCTGCACCGAGCACAGGGCAGATGTAGCAGAGCTGAGCCTGCACCAAGCACAGGGAAGATGTAGCAGAGCTGTGCCTGCACCAAGCACAAAGCAGATGTAGCAGAGCTGAGCCTGCACTGACACACACGGGGCTCCTGGGGGCCCGCACACGCAGCTCCTGAGGTGGGGAAAGCCCATGGAGCTCACTGGGGCCCATAAACCGGGTGGCTGGGAGCGAGTATACAGGTCGAGGGGGGAGGGTGGCACTTACCGCTCGGACACGGATGAGAGGGGGCCCACACAGCGCCGGAGGCCAGCGCTGTGCTGGGGGTTGCTGGCTGGCACTCCTTCATCTCTGTGGGAACGAGCAGGACGCCGGGCGGTAGCTCCGCCCACAAATGAAGCTCAATTCAGCAGGACACTGTGGTCTGCATGCCTTAAAAAGACAGCAGCCACAGTCTCCTGCTGAGGACTCCGGTCCCCGGAACTCGGCCCGGGGGCAGCAGAACTGAAGGCGAGTGGCCAAAATGCCGCCTCCCTGACACGTGCCGCCCAGGGCGGACCGCCCCCTCCGCCCCCCCTTTGCTACGCCACTGATCAAGCACATTCAAAAATACGCCATCCTTAACCGTCCCCAGGATGACACTGGGGTAGGTAGCTAAGTCTTTCCTGATCCCAGATCTGTTCATCTTGGCTCCTTTTAAAAAACACATCAAGCAAGGGTTACTCCAAGCGGAGTCTCCCTTTTTTCCAAAAATTGGGCCACACACACACCTACCCCTTCAGTGGTAGCACTTGTGCCCCAGTTGTACACTTCACAGCTAGATTTGCATCAAGCACATTCAAAAATACGCCATCCTTAACCATCCCCAGGATGACCCCGGGGTAGGTAGCAAAGTCTTTGCTAAACCATGACTTGTTCATCTTGGCTCCTTTTAAAAACCACAGCAAGCAAGGGTTACTCCAAGCGGAGTCTCCCTTTTTTCCAAAAATTGGGCCACACACACACCCATTCCTTCAGTGGCAGCACTTGTGCCCCAGTTGTACACTTCACAGCTAGATTTGCATCAAGCACATTCCAAATCCACAAGCATTTACCCTCCCCAGGATGACACAGAGGTAGTAAATTCCTTGTGGATCCATGACTTGTTCATTTTGATGAACGTTAGTCTGTCCACATTGTCACTGGACAGATGCGGGCGTTTATCTGTCAGCACACACCCAGCAGCACTGAAGACACGTTCAGAGACAACGCTGGCAGCTGGACACGACAAAATCTCCAAGGCGTAAGTGGAGAGCTCTGGCCATTTTTCAAGATTTGAAGCCCAAAATGAGCAAGGCTCCATTTGCAAAGTAATGGCATCGATGTTCATTTGGAGATACTCCTGTATCATCCTCTCCAGCCGTTGACTATGTGTCAGACTTGTTGTCTCTGGTGGCCTTGCAAAGGATGGTCTAAAAAAATTATGAAAAGATTCAATAAAATTGCTGTTACCAGCACCAGATACGGTGCTACTGGTACGGGTAGACTGGTGAAGATGACTAGACCGTCCCATGTTTGTCAAGTTACAACTGGGAGATTCACTCCCTGCACCTGCACTGTTGTTTGGTGGAAAAGCCGTGCTAAGATCGAGTAACAGCTTCTGCTGATACTCCTGCGTACATGCGTCCCTTTCTAGGGCTGTAATTATGTCACAAAATTTGGACTTTGAATTTGGATCTAATAGTGTGGCAAGCCAGTAGTCATCATCACTAATTTTGACAATACGAGGGTCATGTTGGAGGTAGTGCAGCAAGAAGGCGCTCATGTGTCTTGCGCAGCCATGCGGACCAAGTCCACGCTGTGTTTGTGGCATAGAGGTGCTAACCGTTCTTTCTTCCTCTGACATCTCCCCCCAACCTCTTTCAACTGAAATTTGACCAAGGTCTCCCTCATCCGCTGAGTCTTCCATGTCCATGCATAGTTTGTCCTCCATTTCTTCATGTTCTCCTGCACCTTCCTCAACATTTCGCCTGCTACCATGCGCCCTTGTTGATCCCTGTCCCCCATGGTCCCATGCCTGCCGCGTTGGTGATGATGAACGTCTGGACCTTGGTGATGTTGTTGTCTCTTGCCCATATGAATCCTCCTGTAGTTCCTCCCCTTGCTGTTGTCCCACCCCCTGACTCCGAATAGTGTTTAGCGTGTGCTCCAGCATGTAAATGACTGGAATTGTCATGCTGATAATGGCATTGTCAGCGCTACACATATTCGTCGCCATGTCAAAACTGTGCAGAAGAGTGCATAGGTTCTTGATCTGAGACCACTCCATCAGGGTGATCTTCCCCACCTCTGCATCTCGTTGGCCCAGGCTATACGTCATGACGTATTGCACCAGGGCTCGACGGTGCTGCCACAGTCGCTGTAACATGTGGAGAGTCGAATTCCAGCGTGTCGGCACATCGCATTTCAGGCGATGAACCGGCAGGCCGAAAGACTTCTGGAGCGATGCAAGTCGCTCAGCAGCGGTGGTTGAACAGCGGAAGTGAGCAGACAGTTTTCGTGCCCTGTTCAGAAGGCCATCTAGGCCGGGATAGTGTGTTAAAAATTGTTGGACAACAAGGTTCAACACGTGAGCCATACAAGGCACGTGTGTCACCTTGCCCAGGCGAAGGGCCGCACCCAGGTTTGCAGCATTGTCGCACACGGCCTTACCAGGCTGCAGGTTGAGTGGAGACAACCATTTATTAAACTCAGTCTCCAGAGCTGCCCACAACTCAGCCGCTGTGTGACTCTTATTTCCAAGACATTTCAAGCTAAAGACCGCCTGATGCCGTTGCGCTCTGCTGCCAGCATAGTAATGACGGGTACGTGATTCCTTCTGCGCAGTTAGAAAGCTGGTGGCGTGACCAGGCAGGCTTGGGGCGGAGGTGGAGGACCCAGATGAGGTGGAGGAGGCAGAAGCAGTGGCGGAACTTGGACAGACAGAGGATTGACACACAAGTCGTGGGGACGGCAAGACTTGTGCAGCAGACCCTTCACCATCTATCACCATAGTTACCCAGTGCCCAGTCAGCGACATGTAACGTCCCTGTCCATGCTTACTAGTCCAAGTATCGGTGGTGAAATGCACCCGTTCACACACAGAGTTTCTCAAGGAAGCGGTGATGTTGTGTGCGACATGCTGGTGTAGCGCAGGCACACCTTTCTTAGAGAAGTAGTGGCGACTGGGCATCTGGTACTGGGGCACAGCGACAGAAATAAGGTCTCTAAAATCCTGTGTGTCCACCAGGCGCAAAGGCAGCATTTCGGTAGCCAAGAGCTTACAGAGGGATAAAGTCAACCTCTCAGCTTTGTCATGGGTCGCAGGAAATGGCCTTTTATTTGTCCACATCTGAGGGACAGAGATCTGGCTGCTGTGTGTAGACGGTGTTGAGTAGGGTGTCCCTGGGAAAAAAGCAGGTTTGTGAGGAATGTGCAGGCGTAGACATGATGTTGCCTTCATCCAACGTTGGTGCTATCGATGTCTGAGAGAGTTGTACACACTCACTTGTTTCCCCTTCCAAACCAACTGACGACCTACCAAGCAAACTGCCAGTTGCGGTTACAGTGATGGAAGTTGTGCGTGGAAAACCAGGTGTGACAGCTGTCCCCACAGTCCTAGAAGATGAAGAGCGCGCGAATGCACTGGAAGGGGCAGGCGGTGGATGGTTTGCTCCGCTAGGCCGCATTGCACCACGGTGAGCTTCCCACTGGGACATATGATATTTATTCATGTGACGATTCATGGAAGAAGTTGTCAAACTGCTGAGGTTTTACCCTCTACTAACAGAATCACGACAAATTTTACAGATCACATAATTTGGGCGATCTTTTGCTATGTCAAAAAAGGACCAGGCTAGGCAAGGCTTAGAGGGCATGCGACCTGCTGATCCACCCCGACTAGTGCTCAGAGGCAGAGTGGTGGCTGAGGATGCAGTTGTAGAAGTGCTACCAGTGCTCCGACTCTGTCCAGGAAGGCGCAAGGTAACTTCGTCGTCAGTTGCATCCTCCTCCAACGCCTCTGTTGACCTCCTCGAGTGCCTGACTGTGGGTTGACAGTAGGTGGGATCTAGAATTTCCTCATCAATTGTTGTATTTGCACTCCTTTCACCCTCAGACCGAGCCTCTTCTTGCCCTGACCGAATATTTAAGTTGTCATCCCAATCTGGTATCTGCGTCTCATCGTCATCAGTATGTTCCTCATTGTCTATAACAACAGGTGTTACAGTTTGTGAAAGGGTCAGCATTATGCTCAGAAACGTGGTCCTCACGGCCTGAATCAGAGTCACAAAGGTTCTGGGCATCACTGCAGACCATTTCCTGGTCTGTACTCACTGTAGCTTGGGAGCAGACCTCTGATTCCCAGGCTATAGTGTGACTGAACAGCTCTGCAGACTCAGCTATCTCAGTTCCACCATACTGTGCATGGCGGATGGAGACTTCAGAGCTGGGAGAAAGCAAGTGTGATTGGGATGACAACTCAGAGGACTGGTGTTTTTTGGATCCGGTAGTTAAGGTGGCGGAGAGGGCACTTGTTGGACCACTTGAGATCCATTCAAGCATTTTCCTTTTTTGGCCATCATCTACCTTTGTTCCAGTTGTTTGTGTCCGTAAAAAAGGGAGCACATCGGATTGTCCACGGTAAGTAGTAGACATCTTACTTTTGCTGGAAGATGGTTATCTTCAGCAGATGTTAATGGAGCTTTGCCACCTTCCCCACGGACAAACCCTTTTTTGCCTTTTCCAACACGCCTCTTCCCCTTTCCACCAGCATCTGTCATTTTGCCACTCATTTTGATTGCGACAAGATTGTGCACTTAAAATGTGGTAGTAAAAATTGAGAGGTGGTGTAGATTGCAGCGGTGGTCTACCTTTATTGACAGCAGAATAGACAACAATAACTATCCCGGACAATGAAACAATGGCCCTTAAAATGGCAGCACAGTTTGCTAATATAATAGCTTAGTAAAAATGAGCTTGAGTGTGCAATGAAGAGGTGCTGCAAATAGATTTGCACCAGTGGGACAATAATGGAAGTCCAACAGCCACTTTTAGGATGCCACTAAGTTTCCTCAGTGTTTGCTAGTATAATGGCTTAGTAACAATGAGCTTGAGTGTGCAAAGGGCAGGAGGGTACAGTGGCAGGGTTGTGGGTCTGGGTAGAGGAAAGGAAGCCTGACTTTATATCCCTCCTAATGGGGAAATGCAACGAGGAAGTCCCTGACCTTAGCTACACAGACGCTGTTATCTTGTGTAGCTGTTAAAATCTGTTTCCACGGACCTGACTGTCACCTATGGTTCTGAGCCTGCTGTAATTAGCCCTTACAAGAGCTGAAAGAAACTTCTATCCCTATTCTGTATAGCGCTGTGTATAGAGCGTACACAGCAGTATCGGAGACAGGAGCTACGCCAGCGGTGAGTGACACCCAGACGCAGAAGGCAGATAATGGCGTCCAGATGGGCAGATGCCCGTATTTATAATGCAGGGACATGTGACATGGACATCCTATCACACATGCCGTTGCTTCTCTGGCTAGAAGTCCACTTAGCTGTGTGTGTGTGTCTGGGATTGGCTGACATGCTGGCCTGCCCCACTACACGCGCGCGCTTAGGGAAGGAAGACAAGGAAAAAAAAAAAAATTATCCCAGCAGCAGTGATCTGAATGCGATGTTCCCGCACACTATACGCTGAAATTTCATAATAGTGTGAGTCACAGAGTGACTTACACTATTACAGCGGAAAGCCAGCTAGTAATTAGCTTGGCTTTTTGCTGCTAGAACCGTTCTCGAACGTAACTAGAACTATCGAGCTTTAGCAAAATCTCGAGTTCTAGTTCGATCTAGAACAGCCCCCAAAATCACTCGAACCGCGAACTGGAGAACCACGAACCGCGAACCGCGCTCAACTCTACCAGAGAGTTATGTCACACAAAATAGTTAATAAATTACATTTCCCACATGTCTACTTTACATCAGTGTAATTTTTGAAACAACATTTTTTGGGGTTAGGAAGTTAAAAAGGTTCAAATTTCATCAGCAATTTTCAATTTTTTCCACAAAATTTACCCAACCATATTTGTAGGGATCACATCACATTTGAAATGACTTTAAGAGTCCGGGGTGACAGAAAATACCAAAAATTGACACCATTCTAAAAACTATATCTCTTAAAGTACTCAAAACCATACCCAAGAAGTTTATTAATCCTTCAGGTGCTTCACAGGAACTAAAGCGATGTGGAATGAAAAAAAACTAAAATGATAATTTTACCTAAAAATGTTGCTCTAGCCCCAATTTATTCACTTGAAGAAAAAAATAACACAACAATATAGACCCCTAAATGTGTTACCCAGTTTTTTCTTAGTGGGCTTATAGCCCACATGTGGTCAGAAACCTCTGTTTGGAGAAATGGGAGGACCCGGAACAGAATGAGCAATATTTGAATTATGGAACACACATTTGGCTGAAATAGATTGTGGACACCATGTTGCATTTGCCAGGCCCTTACCTAAACAGCTGAAACTTCCCACAAGGGACCCTATTTTGGAAACAAGACCCCTCAAGGATTTTATTTAAGGGTATAGTGAGTATTTTGAACCCACAGGTAGTTCACAGAAGTTGATAACACAAGGCCATCACTGAAAATGTTTCATTTTTTTTCACAAAAATGTTGCTTTAGCACCAAATTTGTCAATTTTTCACGAGGTAACACCAAAAACTGGACCCCATGGTTTGTTACCCACTTTCTTATGAGCGCATTTATACTCCACATGTAGTCAGAAACTTCTGTTTGGACAAATGGGAGGGCTCGGAATGGAAGGAGCAATATTTGAATTTTGGAAAGCAAATTTGACTGAAAAAGATTGCGGGTACCATGTTGCATTTGTAGGGCCCCTAGGGTACCTAAACAGCAGAAGCCCCCCACAAGTGACCCCATGTTGGAAGCTAGACCCCTCAAGGAATTTATCTAGATGTTTGGTAAGTACCCTGAATCCCTGGGTGCTTCACAAAATTTTAGAACATTGAGGCATGAAAATAATAAAATACCTTTTTTTTACAAAATTGTTACTTCAACCAGATAGCTTTTTTAACTCAAGGGTATCAATAAAAAATGCACCATAAATTGTATTGTGTAATTTTTCCGGAATACGCAGATACTTCATATGTGGTGGAAATCAACTGTTTGTGCTCATGGCAGGGCTTAAAAGAAAGGAGTGCCATTTGACTGTAAAATTGGCTGGAATCATTATCAGATGCCATGTTGCATTTGGAGACCCCCATGCCTATATAGTGGAGCTCCACCACATGTGATCCCATTTTGGAGACTAGCCCTGTCAAGGAATTTATCTAGATGTTTGGTGAGAACTTTGAACCCCGGAGGCTTCACAGAATTTTATGGCACTTCCAGGGTCCAATAGCGGAGTGCCACGTCATCAGCGACATCACCAGCGACCTATCCGGAACTGCCACATCACTGATGACTTCATGGCTGCCACACCCCAAACACCTCACCAGTCATCGTCTGACGACCAATGGTGAGGTGCTGTGTCATAGGGGCAGGGCCTCCGCAAGCCAGTCCGGAGTGGTCACACCATCAGGACACCTGATGTGTGTCGGCCTATCAGAGTCTGCCACCTCACGGATATGCCCAGTGAGGTCCTTACCGGACCTAGCCTCTGATGCACTAAGTGCCTGCGCATGCTCAGTAGCCTGAACAACAGTCTCAGGAATCAGACTATCTGCCCGGGTATGCTCAGTAGGCACAACACAGGACTTAGACATGGCACGATGTTCAAGTACCTGTGCAAAGAGGCTTTTCGCACTAAGTATAGGAGCATGCTCAGTAGCCTGAACTGAGGACTCAGCCTCATGAATGGCACAGTCAGGCTGAGCATGCTCACTAGGCGAAACACTCGACTTTGGATCAGGCTGGGGTAAATCAGCACGCAAATGCGCACTAGCCGCTTCACATTTAGACGTGGAGGAGGAAGCAGTCAGCTGGACAACCCGAGGCACGGCCAAAAATGGCAGCTGGCGCCTGGGCGCAACTGGAACCGCAGCAGGCTGCTTGCAGCTATGGCGGTGCCAATTCGTAACAGCCTCTTAGCTGCTTTTTTTAATTACCACTCTACTTACTTTTGATGTCAGTTTAGGTGTACAGCAATGTTTTGGTTGGTTTGCAATTGTGCCAATCTCCCTCCATTTTTGAATGATGTATTGAACAGAGCTCCGTGAAATGTTCAGAGCTTGTTTTTTTTTTCTATAACTAAACTCTGCTTTACTTTTCTTCACAACTTTATCCCTTACCCGTCTTGCGTGTTCCTTGGTTTTTCATGATGCTGTTTGATCCCTCATGTTCTCAACCAAACCTCTGAGGCCTTCACAGGTCAGCTGTAGTTATACTGAGGATACGTTACACACAGTTGAACTCAATTTACTAATTTGGTGATTTCTGGATGTATTTGGTCACTTATGATTTTATTTAGGGGTATCCGCTAACTGGGTGCCAAATACAAATGCAATTACATAGTTAAACAATTACATAGATTGAAAAAAGACCTAAGTCTATCTAGTTCAACATTCCTCCACCAATTATACTTTTTTGTTGCTAAACTATCTATAACCTACAATGTTATGTGTACTGAAGATATCATTCAGCCCTTTTTTAAAAGCGGTTATAGTGTCTGCCATTATAATATCTCGAAGTAGGGCATTCCACAGTCTGATTGGTCTAAGGCTATGTGTCCACAGGAAATTAAACCTGCGGATTTATCTGCAGAAAATTTGCGGATTTTCTGGATTTTCCAGATAAATCCGCAGGTTTCAGCATGTACAGACACTCCCCATGTTATCCTATGGGACATGGGGAGTGCTGTGTCCATGCTGCGGATACGTGCGGCTGCGGAATATGCTGCGGATGTCCCGCAGCCGCACGTAATTGCATGTCAATTATTTCTGTGGCATTACCTGCGGAAATCCCGGCCCTCCACTATGGAGATAGAGGCCGGGACTTCTGCAGGTAAGTCGCACGAATGCCCGCAGGTTTACCGCAGCTATTTTGCTGTACTACCGCAGCTAAAAATAGCTGCGGATTCCGGCGAGCAGCTGTGGGAAACCTGTGGATGTTTCCATGATGAGCCATGTTTGTAGGTCGCCTTGCTTGCATCTGTCTTTTCAGCTTTTCCCATACATTTTCAATAGGATTGAGATTAAGGTTTTGTGATGGCTACTGGAAAACATTAACTTTGTTATACTTAAGCCATTTTGTAACCAGTTTGGCAGTATGTTTCAGGTCATTGCTCATTTGTCCATTTCTGCCCAAGCTTTAAGTTCCTGGCTGATGTCTTGAGATGTTGCTTCAGTATTACCACATAATCTTCTTTCTCTATCGTTTCATTGGGGGACACAGGACCATGGGTTATGCTGCTGTCACTAGGAGGCTGACACTAAGTAAACATAAAAAGTTAGCTCCTCCCTAGCAGTATACACCCCGAGCCGGAGGCGGGCTCAGATCAGTTTTAGCTTAGTGTCGTAGGAGGCTGATGTGGGCCGTCTCGGCTCTCCTCAGCCATGTATGTTTTTGCGCTTTTTTCTTTTATTTCGGCGCCGCTCATCGCTCTCATACCTGTCTTCTTTTTCTCTGCAGGTATTCGCTTCACTCATCCTCCGCAGCCCTGTGGGTACCACTCCCCAGGGTCGCAGGGGCTTGAGATTTCAGGCCCTCTCCCCCGTCCATCCCCGTGGTACCACTCCCGGGGTTGCGCGTGTGGGCAGGTTGTTGTGGGCACCCCTGATTCGCCCTGCGGTATCACCCCAAAGGGCGTACAGGGGAGTACAGCAGGGATGGGACCTCCGCAGCGCATGTGAATCGATGGGGCCCTGTCACGCTGCCTTCTCCTGCTGGGGGGCTGCTTCCCCCATCATGATGTCCACTTCCCTGCCTCAGCACGCTCTCCCCCGGAGTCTTCCTGGACGAGTAGCACTGTACACAGGCAGGGGCAGGGCGCCCTGCCTGCACCGCATCCGTCGCTGGGCCGGCGCCGCCGATTACAGGTAGGACCGACCTCTCCTGCACCTTCCCCCGGCCCTCTCCATAAATTTAGGCCCCGGTCTCGGCCTAGTCGCTCCTGCGTCCTAGCCACGCCCCCGCTGCAGCGCTATTGGCCGCCGGTCGTCTGGCCCAGTTTCCTCCCACCGCTCAGCCTCCTGGCTTATGGTGGGGGCTGTGGATCCTCCGGTTTTTCGCGCCGGAATGCTGCTCCTCCCCCAGCCTCTTCCAGCGTCCCCTCGCCATTTTAGCCTGTCTCTGGTCCCCTGAGGCTGCAGCGCGCCGGCATTCTCACTCTTCTGGCCAGCTCACTCCTGGACTCCCTCTTCTGGACTGGTGGGCAGCACGCAGGACCTGGGTAAGCTCTGCTCCTAAGGAGTAGCCCTCACTAGGTAGCGTTCTCTGAGTTTAGGGACGAGTTAACCCTCTCCTGTCTCCTTCCTAGCAGCCACCAGGGAGAGTACTTGTTTTCACCATGCCTAATGCTAAGTCCACCCGACCCAAACAGGCCCCCTTTGCCTTATTTTTTGCATGCTCCTCCTGCAAGACCAAATTTTCCCAGGGCCAGGACGCCCCACTATGCTCCGTCTGTTCTACAGACGCGCAGCCTCCGCAGGACTCCGCGGCCGACGCTTCTGATACCGCAGACGCCACAGCGCCAGATGCTGCAGGGCCCTGCGTCCCGCCCCCCCCGACTGGCTAGCGTCCCTGTCCCAGTCCGTAGATTCCCTCTCTGAGGCTTCTCGGACCATCACGCAAGCACTGCGCCTGCTGCCGTCGCTCGTCCAGATTCCCGCAGACCCGACGCAATCGCCTCCGGAGCAGGTGAGCCCCGTTGCAGGGACCTCCTCTGCTGCTCAGAAGCGGACCCGCCAGGTCTCGTCTTCAGCCTCTTCCCAGGTTTCACCTTCATCCCCAGGTCCAGACCATCATTCCTCCAGGGAGTCTTCTGACCGCTCCGATGATGATTCCGATGCAGCACCCCTGCTGGACTCAGAGCAGGCGGCTGATATTCGGCGCATGGTGAATAGCCTGATAGAAGCAGTAAACCAGACCCTAAAGGTACAGGTGGACCCCGTCTCCTCTCAGAGCACCCAGGTCTCGTTTAAGCGGATGAAGCGGGCCCAGAGCGCATTCAGCGGACATCCAGAATTCGCTGAGTTACTGCGCAGCCACAGGCAACAGCCGGACAAGGTATTTACCAGCGGTAAGTCCATTGATTTGCATTATCCCTTTCCTGAGGGTCTTCGAAAGGATTGGGTAGGCTCCCCTGTGGTCGACCCCCCAATCTCCCGCCTGTCTTCTCACACAGTCCTTCCACTCACTAACGGTACGTCTCTCAAGGACCCCACGGACCGTACTATTGACAGGTTGGCCCGTTCCGCCTTCGAGGCAGCGGGCACATCCCTCTCACCGGCCTTTGCCTCGGTTTGGGTTGCGAAGGCTCTGATGTCCTGGGCGGACACGCTACGCTGCGGTCTCCGCGCCATTCCTGCCAATCCGGACCTGGTCCTCATCGCCTTGCAGATTTCCCTCGCGGGTGAGTACCTGCTCAATGCAGCCCTGGCGTCTGCAAATTGCGCGGCCCAGGCCGCCAGCAACAATGTGGCCATCCGTCGAGCCCTCTGGCTCCGGTCCTGGAACGCGGATGCGGCCTCTAAGAAGTCACTAACTTCCCTGCCCTTCCTAGGGGAACGTCTTTTCGGAGATAAGCTGGACCAGTTGATCTCCGATGCAACGGGAGGAAAGAGTACATCTCTCCCCCAATTGCGCCCCAAGCGCTTCCAGAATCGGCGCCCCACCGCTCGTTTCCGGCCCTTTCGCAGCTTCAACTCCACTCCCCAGCCGCGAAAAAGCCGCTCTCCTCCGAGAGACAGGAGGACCCCATCATTCAAGACCAATCCCGCCTGGCGTTCACGTCCCTGCCAGTCCACGAAATCCTCTTCCGGTTACCGCCGACGTTCCTCCAAGTGACTCGCGGTCGGCGCGCAACAGACTCGTGGGAGGGCGTCTGTCTCGTTTCCAGCATGTGTGGATCCCCCTGACCGCCGATGCCTGGGTCAGAGAGATCATCACATCAGGCTACAAAATAGAATTCGAGTCAAAGCCACCGAGACGTTTTTTCCTATCTAGCCCTCCCGAGTCTCCCGCGCGGGCTCGCGCGTTCTTTCACTCCATAGACTCCCTGCTCCGAGCCGGAGTCGTGGTACCAGTCCCTCCCGCAGAACGTTTCAAGGGGTTCTATTCCAACCTTTTCGTGGTCCCCAAGAAGGACGGCTCTGTCCTCCCCGTCCTCGACCTAAAGCTTCTAAACAGGTCGGTGAGGCCTTGGCCGTTTCGAATGGAGTCACTCCGGTCCGTGATCGCGTCCATGGAGGTCGGCGAATTCCTGGCATCGCTGGATATTCAAGACGCCTATCTTCACGTCCCTATAGCCACCTCTCACCAACAGTTCCTCCGCTTTGCGATAGCGGAAGATCACTTCCAGTTCACGGCTCTTCCTTTCGGCCTCGCATCTGCCCCAGGGTCTTTACGAAGATCATGGCGGCTGCCATGTCCGTCCTACATTCCAGGGGTGTTATGGTCGTCCCGTACTTGGACGATATGTTGATAAAAGGTTCTTCTTTCGAGGACTGTCGTCTTGGGGTTCAGGTCACGATCGACACCCTTTCACGGTTAGGGTGGCTGATCAATCGGAAGAAGTCCTCTCTGACCCCGGCCCGTCGGATCACCTTTTTAGGCACGGTATTCGATACCACCCAAGGGCGAGTTTTCCTCACACAGGAGAAGATGTCTTCCCTGCAACGAGGCCTCCGCGCTCTCCGGCGTCAGCGCCAAGTTTCCATCAGGTTCGGCATGCGAGTCCTCGGTCGTATGGTGGCGGCGATGGAATCGGTACCCTTTGCACAGTTCCACCTCTGGCCCCTCCAGCTGGCCTTGCTGAAGAAGTGGGACAGATCTCCCTTTTCTCTGGACCGCAGGTTTCATCTTTCGCCGGAGACCCGCCACTCCCTCCGTTGGTGGCTCAATCAACGCAACCTCGCGTCAGGAAGGTCTTTCCTCCCGCTCCAATGGAAGATAGTGACCACCGACGCCAGTCTCCAGGGCTGGGGGGCAGTGTTTCGGCATCACACAGCGCAAGGCCGATGGACACCGCGGGAGAGTTGTCTCCCGATCAACATTCTGGAGATAAGAGCCATCCGGCTAGCCTTGCAGCAGTTTCGGCACCTAGTACAGGGTTGCCCGGTCAGGATCCAGTCGGACAATGCGACGGCGGTGGCGTACATCAACCACCAAGGTGGCACAAGAAGTGTCGGGGCGATGCGAGAAGTCAAGAAGATTTTGCACTGGGCCGAGTGTAATCACTCCCTGATCTCAGCGGTACACATCCCAGGCGTGGACAATTGGGCAGCGGACTTCCTCAGCAGGGAAGGCCTCACCTCAGGAGAATGGTCCCAAGTCTTCAACCAGATCTGCGACAGATGGGGAGTTCCGGATGTGGACCTAATGGCCTCCCGGTTCAACTGTCAGGTTCCGCAATTTGTAGCGCGGTGCCGCGACCGCTTGGCTTTAGGAGTCGACGCTCTCACCCTGTCATGGAGCCAGTTCAGTCTCCCGTACATCTTCCCTCCGCTCCCTCTGATCCCGAGGGTCCTCAAGAAGATCAAGGCAGAAGGAATACCAGTCATCCTAGTGGCTCCGGACTGGCCCAGGCGAGCATGGTTCGCGGAACTCACTCAGCTCCTCGCAGACGCTCCCTGGCGTCTTCCAGACCGTCCAGATCTCCTGCAGCAGGGACCTCTTTTCCATCAGAGCTCACAGGTCCTAAATTTGACGGCCTGGCCATTGAATCCTGGGTTCTAGCTCAGGCTGGTTTTTCTTCAAGAGTGATACAGACAATGATTAGGGCCAGGAAGCCATCTTCATCAAGAATATACTACCGCACCTGGAAGGTCTTCTTCAGGTGGTGTGAAGAGCACAGTATTTCTTCTCCTCTCGCCTTCTCCCTTCCTTCCCTATTGGCATTCTTGCAGTCAGGCCTAGATGCGGGTCTCTCGCTCGCAACACTAAAGGGCCAGGTATCGGCGTTGTCAATCCTGTTTCAGAAGTCACTGGCCTCTCGTCCACAGGTTAAGACCTTCATCCAGGGAGTGGCCCACCTGGCCCCGCCGTATCATCGGCCTCTAGAACCGTGGGACCTTAATCTAGTCCTAGGGTCGCTTCAGGGTCCCCCATTCGAGCCCTTGCGGGATTCTTCCCTTTCTCACCTGTCTTGGAAGGTGGTGTTCCTCGTTGCCATCACTTCTATTCGCAGGACGTCAGAGCTGGCAGCTCTCTCTTGTCGTGCTCCCTTTTTGATTTTTCACCAGGACAAAGCGGTTCTCCGGCCAGATCCCGCCTTTCTCCCAAAGGTGGTCTCCCCGTTCCATCTTAACGAAGAAATCGTTCTTCCGTCCTTCTGTCCTGGCCCCTCTCAGAGCTTGGAGAGGTCCTTGCACACCCTGGACCTGGTGCGCGCCCTTAGAATTTATGTCTCCAGAACCGCGCCGTTCCGTAAGTCGGATGGTCTGTTTGTCCTTCCTTCTGGTCCCAAGAGGGGTGAATCGGCATCCAAAGCCACAATTGCCAGATGGATCCGTTCTGCCATATCAGAGGCCTATCGGATTCGGGACAAGTCTCCGCCGCGGGGGGTAAGGGCGCACTCTACCCGTGCAGTGGGAGCCTCTTGGGCGATTAGGCATCAGGCGTCGGCCGACCAGGTCTGCAAGGCTGCCACCTGGTCTAGCCTGCATACCTTTTACTAGGTTCTACCAGGTTCACACCCAAGCATCGGCAGATGCTAGTTTTGGGAGAAAGGTCTTGCAGGCAGCAGTTGCACACCTGTAATAGGGTGACAGCATTCAATTATAGTACAAGCCCGCCGAGGGAGGTTGTTGTTTTCTTCCTATCTGCGGGCTTCGGTATTCCCACCCAGGGACTGCTTTTGGACGTCCCATGGTCCTGTGTCCCCCAATGAAACGATAGAGAAAGTAGGATTTTTGTGTACTCACCGTAAAATCCCTTTCTCTGAGTCTTCATTGGGGGGGACAGCACCCACCCTGCTTGGTTTTTTGGTTGTTTAATTGCATTTGCCATTCTATTTTCAGCGGTCTTATGTTCATAGACCTCTTGTTCGCACGGCTGCATTATTTTAGTTTCAACTTGTTTTATGTATGGTGATTCTGGTACTCCTCCTACTGCTTGTGCACCAAACTGATCTGAGCCCGCCTCCGGCTCGGGGTGTATACTGCTAGGGAGGAGCTAACTTTTTATGTTTACTTAGTGTCAGCCTCCTAGTGACAGCAGCAGAACCCATGGTCCTGTGTCCCCCAGTGAAGACTCAGAGAAAGAGATTTTACGGTGAGTACACAAAAATCCTACTTTCCTCATGATGTCATCTATTTTGTGAAGTGCACCAGTCCCTTCTGCAGCAAAACAACCCCACAATATGATGCTGCCATCTCCGTGTTTCACAGTTGGGATGGTGTTGTTAGGCTTTAAAGCTTCTCCCTTTTTCCTCCATACGTAACGATGGTCATTATGGAAAAACAGTTACATTTTAGTTTCGTCAGACTACAGGACATGTTTCCAAAACTGGTCTTTGTTCCTGTGTGCATTTACAAACATTAAATCTGGCTTTTTTATGTTTCTTTTCGAGAAATGGCTTCTTCCTGCCAGAGTGGTCTATCAGCCCATGTTGATACAGTACTCGTGTCACTTTGTATGACATACTCTTACTAGGTTCCGCCAGCATCTTCAAAAGGTCTTTTGATTTTGTTCTTGGGTTGATATGCACATGTCTGGTTCACAGAACCCCTCTCCATCTTGAGCGGTATGATGGCTGGGCATTCCCATCTTGTTTGTACTTGCCTATAATTGTTTGTACAGATCAGTGAGGCACCTTCAGGTATCTGGAAATTGCAAAGGAAAAAGGATCCAGCTTCTGGAAAAATATTCTAATAAAATCCACTTTTTTTTTAATAAATCAAGCAATTCAAACTTGTAATTCTCACATGAAATAAACAGGAGTCACAACCAGCAAGGAGCACCTTGGAATATTTTTCTGGAAGCTGGATCCTTTTCACTTTTCCATTTATCTAAAGCACACTGACAAAAGCAGCGGGATCTCGTGCTTCCAGGGCGTCAGAAGGTTAGACGTCAGGAATGTGGTGAGCTGAACTATATTTACTTCTTCATCTGGAAATTGCACCCAAGGATGAACCAGACTTGTGCAAATCCACAATTGTCTTCCTGAAATCTTGACTGATTTCTTTTGACTTATGTTACATCCACAGGTGCATCTCTAATTAACTCAGATGTTGCCATTAAACCTATCAGAAGCTTCCAAAGACATAACATCATCATATAGTGTGCCCACCCATATCTTGTCCACCGTCATTAACTTGAGAACGGCGGCAGCTATAGGCATAGAAGTGGTATCTAGGTATAGTAAAGTATCCATGCGCTACGCAATGAAACCAACTATAGCGCCACCTGGTCGAAAACAACGGAGTTAGCATTTTTATCTCAAAAACGGAGCGAGGTAGAGAAAAAAAGTGAATTCCAAAGTTGTAGGGCATCATCAATTCAATTCGAATCGACACCTTGCATACAGAAATGCTATGATTAGAACGTGTAAAACTCACAAGGCTGCGGATGTGAAGCGATACCTCATGGAGACCTTCCTACAAGTCATTTGGTATGGTGGCTGCATGGATTGACCTCCACGCTCACCTGACCTGACCCCATTGGACTTCTTTCTGTGAGGTCACATCAAACAGCAGGTGTATGCGACCCCTCCACCAACATTGCAGGACCCACGACGACGTATTACAGATGCTTGTGCAAACATGTCACCTACCATATTGACAACGTACAGCAAGATACAGTATGCTGTCCAGAGTACAGATATTCATTGCAGCTGACGGTGGCCACTTTGAGTATCAAAGTTAAAAGAGCGCCATATGCGTAACCAGCATTCAATGTTTTCAGGGGCATCATGAATTTCATATCATAGCATTTCTGTATGCAAGGTGTTGATTCGTATTGAATTGATGATGCCCTACAATTTTTTAATTCACTTTTTCTCTCCATCTCATTCCGTTTTCGAGATAAAAATGCTAACTCCGTTGTTTTCCACCAGAGAAAAAGGAGCCAGCACGATCTGAAAATGGCATGCATCATATAAAAAGTGCAAAAACAGAGAAAAAGGTGGCGCTATAGGTGGTTTTATTGCATAGCGCATGGTTACTTTACTATACCTAAAAACCACTTTTATGCCTATAGCTGCCGCCGTTCTCAAGTTAATGATGGTGGATAGGATATGGGTGGACACACTGTATATGCTGTTTCATATTGTTGAAAGGTATCATACTCTTAAGGGTGCTTTACACGCTGCGACATCGCTAACGATATATCGTCGGGGTCACGTCGTTAGTGACACACATCCGGCGCCGTTAGCGACATCGCAGAGTGTGACACCAAGGAGCGACGATCAACGATCGCAAAAGCGTCAAAAATCGTTGATTGTTGACACGTCGCTCCTTTTCATAATATCGTTGCTGCTGCAGGTACAATGTTGTTCGTCGTTCCTGCGGCATCACCCATCGCTATGTGTGACACAGGAACGACGAACATCTCCTTACCTGCGTCCACCGGCAATAAGGAAGGAAGGAGGTGGGCGGCATGTTCTGGCCGCTCATCTCTGCCCCTCCTCTGCTATTGGGCGGCCGCTTAGTGACGCCGCAGTGAGGTCTCTATAACGCCGAACACACCTCCTCCTTGAAGGAGGGATTGTTCGGCGGTCATAGCGTCGTCGCTGAAAAGGTATGTGCGTGTGACGCTGCCGTAGCGATAATGTTCGCTACGGCAGCGATCACCAAATGTCGCACGAACGACGGGTGCGAGTGCTATCGTGCACGACATCGCTAGCTTTCGCTAGCGATGTCGCAGCGTGTAAAGCACCCTTTAGTGTATGTAAACTTTTGACTTTCGAGAAAGTAATAAAAATGCCTTAAAATGTTTTCTCTCTCTCATTATTCTGTCATTTGTCAAATATAAATAGTTTTGGTTTCTAATTGACCTAAAACGGGAAAGGTTTGTTCTGATTTCATGATAGTGAGAAAAACATGCATATGTGTCTTTTTAGATAGTGTATGTAAACGTCTCATTCAACTGTATATTTAATATTTGATAACCTGGGGGTGAGTTTTGTAGAAAGGATCCTAGCCTGTAATAAACAAGTTTGGTTTTTTTTCTTTTTATTTCAAGGGCATATGTAATATTTTTTCTGGCTCGCCAATCAGTGAGCAACAGTATGGAGTAAAAGGTAAAAGTTGTAGACCTTCTCAGGGACTTATTTACCAGATGAATATTTATATCACCAGCTCACATTTTTTATTTGTTGTTGCTTGTTTTTCCATTTAATATTAATAATTATTTTTCACTTTACTAGGATTTATTGGATTTGAATGATATTATAAATGAATTTTCCAATCTGGTACATGTAAGTATATGTTTTAGTTTACAATATACATGAACTTAGTGGTGTTGAAGTGGTTAGCAGTGTTACTTTGCAGCTCTGGAACCTAAAGGTACCGTCACACTAAGCAACATCGCTAGCAACATCGCTGCTGAGGCACAACTTGCTAGCGATGTTGCTGTGTGTGACATCCAGCAAAAACCTGGCCCCTGCTGTGAGGTCGTTGGTTGTTTCTGAATGTCCTGGACCATTTTTTAGTTGTTGCTCTCCCGCTGTGAAGCACACATCGCTGTGTGTGACAGCGACAGAGCAACAACTAAATGTGCAGTGAGCAGGGAGCCGGCTTCTGCTGACGGTAAACATCGGGTAACCAAGAAGCCCTTTCCTTGGTTAACCGATATTTACTTTCGTTACCAGCGTCCGCCACTCTCAGCTGTCAGTGCCGGCTCCCTGCTCCCTGCACACGTAGCTGGAGTACACATCGGGTAATTAACCCGATGTGTACTGTGGCAAGGAGTGCAGGGAACAGGGAGCCGGCACTGGCAGTGTGAGAGCGGCGGACGCTGGTAACGAAGGTAAATATCGGGTAACCAAGAGAAGGGCTTCTTGGTTACCCGATGTTTACCGTGGTTACCAGCGTCCGCAGAAGCCGGCTCCCTGCTGCCTGCACACGTAGCAGAGTACACATCGGGTAATTAACCCGATGTGTACTGTGGCTAGGTGTGCAGGGAGCCAGCGCTAAGCGGTGTGCGCTGGTAACCAAGGTAAATATTGGGTTGGTTACCCGATATTTACCTTAGTTACCAAGTGCAGCATGCTTCCACGTGTAGCGACGCTCCAGCGATCCCTGCCAGGTCAGGTTGCTGGTGGGATCGCTGGAGCGTCGCTTAGTGTGACATCTCACCAGCGACCTCCTAGCAACTTACCAGCGATCCCTATCAGGTTGTATCGTTGTTGGGATCGCTGGTAAGTTGTTTAGTGTGACTGGGCCTTAAGCTTAATGGAAATCTGTCAGTAGAATCAACCCTCCTACGTTGTCCATATGGACATGTAGGTCTATGGAAGCTAAATAAAATGATACCTTGATGTGTACAATCTGATGTCTTATGTCAAAGAAATCTATGTTTTTCTTATAAGGACACTGATCTGCATGATATTCTGACACCAGAGCTTATTTTTTTTTATAACTGAATGTTTTATTAAATTTTTAAAACAGATACAGAGAAAGTACATGAATGCTTATTTTAAATAAAAGAGGGAGTTACCAGTGTGATGTGTAATGGATGCTCTCTGCTCTCCTAATCTCCCTCCTTAACTGTGTGTGATTATAACTGACATATCTGAAGGTGACCTCTCAGGGCTTCAGCTACCAACTGACAAGTAGCCAACATTGTAATATTATTGTACAATGTCCATTTTAGGACATGATTATATATCAGTGTCAAACATCAGAAATACCTTGTTTGACCACTGACACCTGACCACTGACACCTGACCACTGACACCTGACCACTGACACCTGACCACTGACACCTGACCACTGACACCTGACCACTGACACCTGACCACTGACACCTGACCACTGACTCCTAATCACTGGCACCTGATCGCTGACACCTGACATGTGATCACTGACATCGGAGAACTGATCAGTGACACCTGATCACTGACACCTAATCACTGACTTCTGATACCTGACTGTTTTCTTATGATATATTATTACCTAAATATGGAATCCTATAAATAATAAACCTATAACTTAATGGTAAGGCATCTCTGTCACACATAATATTATCCTTTCAAATAAAAATATAAAAAAAAACCCTCCACTATTGGAACTAGAACCCAGAGCTCTGGTCTTTCCCACTGACCTCCTCCAGCCATATTCAAATGATGTTTGAGTCTGATCAGTGAGTGGTGATGTGTGATAAAGTCACATCTCACACATCAGAATGAGAATCAGGACTAGAGCAGAATATTTGCTTGGTTAATCTCATAAGGCAAGAAAGAGAGCCATACAGTGAAGACATAGTGGATGGCTCTCTTTCTTGCCTTATGAGATTAACCAAGCAAATATTCTGCTCTAGTCCTGATTCTCATTCTGAGTGGTAAAGTTGTCGTCTCTGGAGTTTGGTACATGGGTTCAATCCCAGGAGTGGATAGATTAAACTTGACTTTTTTAAATTCTGCTGCTCACACACAAACTGCAGTAATGGCTGATGCTGTCAGAAGTCACATCTCACACATCAGAGAGACTTAAGCCCGCTTTACACGCTGCAATATATCTTACAATGTGTCGGTGGGGTCACGTCGTAAGTGACGCACATCCGGCATTGTAAGGTACATTGCAGGGTGTGACAGGTACGTGCGACTGCGATTGAACGAAAATCCGTTCATCGGATACACATCGTACCTGTCTCTACAATTGCACGTCAGATTGTTCATCGTACCCGGGGTAGCGCACATCGCAGTGTGTGACACCCCGGGAACGATGAACAGATCATACCTACGTCCTGCGGCTCCCGGCCCACAATGCGGAAGGAAGGAGGTGGGCGGGATGTTTACGTCCCGCTCAGCTCTGCCCCTCTGCTTCTATTGGCCGGCTGCTGCGTGACGTCGATGTGACGCCGAACGTCCCTCCCACTCCAGGAAGTGGACGTTCGCCGCCCACAGCGAGGTCGTATGGACAGGTAAGTACGTGTGACGGGGGTTACTCGTATGTGCGGCACGTTCAACAAATTGAACGTGCTGCACATACGATGGGGGCGTTGCAAATCGCATACGAAATCGTATGCAAAATTGCAACGTGTAAAGCAGGCTTTATAGATGCTGTTTGCATATTTACCCTCATAACTAAGGGAAATCACCATGTAGTATCGCTTTATCCTGTGGAGGAGTAGTAAAGCTCACAGGATGGAAAGTCTCGAGAGAAACTTGTTTTCTGGGTTCTAAACGCAGAAGAGTTTTATTTTTTATTTTTAAAATTCTGCTGACTACCACACAAAGTCCAGTAATGCTTCACGTTTAATATCTGACATTCTGATATGTTAAAGAAGAGTCATAATATGTTAATTAGACAATGGTATATCATTATGTCATCATATGTAAATAAGACGCCGGTATGTCATTGTTATACAGTGGAACATATCCCAGGGGTCCGCATACAATTCAAACCCACATATTCCTGGAGGGCCAGACATATCATGGGCTGGATTACGGAGAAAAAGATAAGAAAAGGGGGTGTCAGTTCACATGCACTGAGGAACACGGAAGCAGTATGTGAGCCTGGCGCTCCTGCATGGGACACATGTTTGGAGGATGCGCTCAGCATATATCCGGTTTGCTACCTTGGAACGGATATTCCCTGCGTTCCACTGTGGAACGCGGTAATAGAGAGGCCTCACTCACACTGGAGGATAACGGAGATTGAAAGATGTGCGGGAGGTAGAAGGATGAGCATAGGATCCGTAATTACATTGGACGAGACTAAAGGCCACGTCACACTAAGCAACATCGCTAGGAACATCGCTGCTAAGGAACAACTTTTGTGACGTAGCAGCGATGTTGCTAGCGATGTTGCTGTGTGTGACATCCAGCAACAACCTGTCTCCTGCTGTGAGGTCATTGATTGTTGCTGAATGTCCTGGGCCATTTTTTAGTTGTTGCCCTCCCGCTGTGAAGCACACATCGCTGTGTGTGACAGCGACAAGCAACAACTAAATGTGCAGGCAGCAGGAGCCGGCTTCTGCGGACGCTGGTAACCACGGTAAACATCGGGTAACCAAGAAGCCCTTACCTTGGTTACCCGATATTTACCTTCGTTACCAGCGTCCGCCGCTCTCACGCTGTCAGTGCCGGCTCCCTGCTCTGTGCACACGTAGCCACAGTACACATTGGGTAATTAACCCGATGTCTACTGTGGCTAGGAGTGCAGGGAACAGGGAGCCGGCACTGGCAGTGTGAGAGCGGTAGACGCTGGTAAGAAAGGTAAATATCAGGTAACCAAAGTAAGGGCTTCTTGGTTACCCGATGTTTACCGTGGTTACCAGCGTCCGCAGAAGCCGGCTCCTGCTGCCTGCACACGTAGCAGAGTTCACATCGGGTAATTAACCCGATGTATACTGTGGCTAGGTGTGCAGGGAGCCAGCGCTAAGCGGTGTGCGCTGGTAACCAAGGTAAATATCGGGTTGGTTACCCGATATTTACCTTAGTTACCAAGCGCAGCATCGCTTCCACGCGGCGCTGGGGGCAGGTCACTGGTTGCTGGTGAGATCTGCCTGTGTGACAGCTCACCAGCAACCCGTGTAGCGACGCTCCAGCGATCCCTGCCAGGTCAGGTTGCTGGTGGGATCACTGGAGCGTCGTTAGTGTGACATCTCACCAGCGACCTCCTAGCAACTTACCAGCGATCCCTATCAGGATGTATCGTTGTTGGGATCGCTGGTAAGTTGTTTAGTGTGACTGGGCCTAATGTCAGAGGACACCTGTGGGGTTATAAGGTGGCTTGATTGGCCTTGTAACCCCTTAGTATCATTCATATCCAGCAGCATGGTGCTGTTTGTTGGTTTATGTAGCCACATTTGGTAACTATTGGCCTCCTGATGAACCAGAGGGCTGGGGAAACGCGTTGAGGCATGAGGCATTATTAAGATAAGTTATACTTTAGGCTTTCCCTGATTAAGTTGTTGTTCTCATAGAAGACCATTATGACATCCGAGGTATCCCGGGGAGTTTTTGTCAACCCAGCTATTGCACTTGAATCACTTTAATTTGAGCACTGCACTTTATTTTTTGTTGCAGGGGTTTACAGGGTTAGGACAGGGAAAGCCGTCGAGGAGTGGGGGCAACATATCATACATCTAGGGTGCCAACCTCCACGGCTAGGTAGGACACATGAGGGAATGGACATTGTAGGGAATTATTTCCTCCTCCTTCCTGTGCACTGATTTACTATTTTGCATTGTGGTTCAGACCATTTTAAAATAATCATTAAATGTTATGTTTTAGGTGAGGGTCTATGCGTATATGTACTTTATTGTAATTAGCAAAAAATAGAATAGAATAAATAGAATCCAGCGGACCATAGGCAGAAAAGTATATAAAAAACGTCTTTATTTACCAGAGTTTAAAATCTTTGCGGTACAGGCTCGCGCATAGAGCAAGATAATATCTCCCTCCAACGCGTTTCAACAAATGAATAGTCGCTACATCTTAATCATGGATTTCTGTTTAGACTTTATTGTAAAGTTTTGTTTGTACCCATTCAAGAACTGGCTGCAAACTCATGGCCACTAGGGCTCTCACTAGTCCACTGCCGGCTAGGTGTGGTCCTAGGCCATGTCATATTCTAGCTGGTGCTGATGCTGCAAGACATGTGCATGTGTACTGCCACCTCACAGATCTGCCAAGTAGCTTATCTCACTGTAACTTATACTTTGCTTACTTTAAGGGCCTGTGCACACATTGCAGATTTGTTGCATTATTTTTTGTGCACATTTGTTCCAAAACCTGAAGGGTTTCTTGTTATCAGCAAAGTGAATGAGAATCCTGAAATCCTGATGTCTCATGCGCACATTGCTTATTTTCTTCTTCCAGATATACATTTGCAGCAGGTCAATTCTTACAATGTTTTGCTGCAGATTTCACTCATAGTAATCAGTGGGGAAAATCTGCATGGAAAAGCACCAAAAACACTGCTAAAATGTGCCTTTTTGTGGCTGTGTTTGTCCTGCTAAGAGATGCAGTGATTGTCCAGAAATTTTTGCACCAAATATTTAATTTTATATATGCACTTTATTGTATCCGGACATATTGCTTACATTCCCCTCCCACCAAATATGTAACAGCCGCCCCAGTATAAAACTGAGGTTTCTAGGGCCCACTATAGACAAATTGATTGCAAAGAGCAAACCCTGCAGCTCCAAGGAAATAATCATTTTGGCCTTATGCACAAGTAATCAAGCATTTTACCATCTGAAATCACTAATACTATTAAAATGTAAAAAATATTTCTCCCATACGGCATAATGAAAAAAAACCAACAAATAACAAAATGGTCAATTCACCATTTTTGAGTCAAACAATGAATAAAAAGTGATCCAAAAGTTATACACACTACATAATATAATTGAAAAGTAAAGGCTGTGAAGCCCAAAATGACCTCTCACACAGATCCATATGTGCATGTACAGTCACTGGAAATAGATATGTAGTAAGTTAATGTCTCCCACTCAATTTCCTTTGCCTATGTGATTTACCATGTAAATATATAGCGTGTCGGAAATTCTTCTTTAACATATCAAAATGTCAGATATTAAACGTGAAGCATTACTGGACTTTGTGTGGTTGTCAGCAGAATTTTAAAAATAAAAAGTAAAAATCCTCTGCTTCTGGGATTAGAATCCTAAAGGCCACGTCACACTAAGCAACATCGCTGCTAAGGAACAACTTTTGTGACGTAGCAGCGATGTTGCTAGCGATGTTGCTGTGTGTGACATCCAGCAACAACCTGTACCCTGCTGTGAGGTCGTTGGTTGTTGCTGAATGTCCTGGGCCATTTTTTAGTTGTTACTCTCCCGCTGTGAAGCACACATCGCTGTGTGTGACAGTGACAGAGCAACAACTGAATGTGCAGGCAGCAGGAGCCGGCTTCTGCGGATGCTGGTAACCATGGTACACATCGGGTAACCAAGAAGCCCTTATCTTGGTTACCCGATATTTACCTTCGTTACCAGCGTCCGCCGCTCTCACGCAGTCAGTGCCGGCTCCCTGCTCTCTGCACACGTAGCCACAGTACACATCGGGTAATTAACCCGATGTGTACTGTGGCTTGGAGTGCAGGGAACAGGGAGCCGGCACTGGCAGTGTGAGAGTGGCGGACGCTGGTAACGAAGGTAAATATCTGGTAACCAAGATAAGCGCTTCTTGGTTACCCGATGTTTACCGTGGTTACCAGCGTCCGCAGAAGCCGGCTCCTGCTGCCTGCACACGTAGCAGAGTACACATCGGGTAATTAACCCGATGTGTACTGTGGCTAGGTGTGCAGGGAGCCAGCGCTAAGCGGTGTGCGCTGGTAACCAAGGCAAATATCGGGTTGGTTACCCGATATTTACCTTAGTTACCAAGCGCAGCATCGCTTCCACGCGGCGCTGCTGGCTGGGGGCTGGTCACTGGTTGCTGGTTAGATCTGCCTGTGTGACAGCTCACCAGCAACCCGTGTAGTGACGCTCCAGCGGTCCCTGCCAGGTCAGGTTGCTGGTGGGATCGCTGGAGCGTCGTTAGTGTGACATCTCACCAGTGACCTCCTTGCAACTTACCAGCGATCCCTATCAGGTTGTATCGTTGTTGGGATCGCTGGTAAGTTGTTTAGTGTGACTGGGCCTTTAGTTATGAGGGTAGACATGCAAACACTCAGCATCTATAAGTCTGTCTGATGTGTGAGATGTGACTTCTGACAGCATTAGACATCACTGCAGTTTGTGTGTCAGCAGCAGAATTTAAAAAAGTCAAGTTTAATCTATCCACTCCTGGGATTGAACCCATGTACCAAACTCCAGAGGCAGCAACTTTACCACTCAGCCATACAGTGAAGACATAGTGGATGGCTGTCGTTCTTGCCTTATGAGATTAACCAAGCAAATATTCTGCTCTAGTCCTGATTCTCATTCGGATGTGTGAGATGTGACTTTATCACACATCACCACTCACTGATCAGACTCAAACATCATTTGATTATGGCTGGAGGAGGTCAGTGGGAAAGACCAGAGCTCTGGGTTCTAGTCCCTATAGTGGATGGTTTTTTTTGTTTTGGTTTTTTTTTTAATATTTTTATTTGAAAGGATAATGCTATGTGTGGCACAGATGCCTTACCATTAAGCTATAGGTTCATTATTTATAGGATTTCATATTTAGGTAGTAATATATCATAAGAAAACAAGGTCAGGTATCAGATGTCAGTGATCAGTTGTCAGTGATCAGGTGTCAGTTATCAGTGATCAATCAAGGTATTTCTGATGTTTGACACTGATATATGATGACGTCCTAAAATGGACACTGTATACACTGCAATACATCAGAGCTGTGACAGCTACAGCTGCTAACATGTTTGTAAGAAGGCAAGGTTTTATTGTTCTGTTACTTACATGTCTCACACTGATAACACCTCCTTCTTCTTTTGGAGATCAGTCCCCTGTCTATTGCCTTGAGCAGCTTATTAACATATAAGAAAAACATGGATTTCTCTGGAATAAGACATCGCAGATATCAAGGTATCATTTTATTTAGCTTTCTATGACCTATATGCCCCTTAACACAACTTTTGAGGGTTGATCATACAGACAGATTCCTTTTAAATCTCACCAAGGACAACATCTGCAAGGAGTTTTTATGTTTTCCCCATGTTTGCATGGGTTTCCTTTGGTTGCTTCAGTTTCCTCACACACTTTATGCAGTCATGGCCGAAAGTGTTGGCACCCTTGAAATTGTTCCAGAAAATGAAGTATTTCTCCCAGAAAAACTATTTCAATTACACCTGTTTTGTTATACATATGTTTATTTTCCTTTGTGTGTATTGGAAAAACAAATAAAAAAAACAAAGCAAGAGGAAAATTGGACACAATTTCACATAAAAAGCGAAAAATGGGTCAGACAAAATTGTTGCCGCCTTTCCAAAATTGTCGGTAAACAACTTTTTTCAATCATGTGATGCTGTTCAATGTCACCTGTGGCAAGTAACAGGTGTGGACAATATGAAAATCGCACCTGAAACCAGATAAAAAAGGGGAGAATTTAACTCAATATTTGTATTGTGTGTCTCTTTGTGCCACACTATGCATGGAGAACAGAAAGAAGAGAAAACTGTCTGAGGACTTGAGAACCCAAATTATTGAAAATATCAACAATATCAAGGTTACAAGTCCATCTACAGAGATCTTGATATTCCTTTGCCCACGGTGCTTAACATGATCAAGAAGTGTACAAGCATTGGCATTGTAGCTAATCTTCCTGCACGTGGATGGCAGAGAAAAATTGAGGAAAGATTCCAATAAAGGATAGTCCGAATGGTGGCTAAGCAGCCCCAATCAAGTTTCAAAGAAATTCAAGCTGTTCTACAGGCTCAGGGTGCATCAATGTCAGCGCAAACTATCGGTCGACATTTTAATGAATTGAAATGCTATGACGGGAGACCCAGGAGGACCCCACTGCTGACACAGAGACTTAAAAAAAAACTAGATTACACTTTTCCAAAATGTGAGTAAGTCAAAATCATCCTGGGAAAGGGTCTTGGCCACAGATAACTCCATGTGAGAGCTTTTTTTGTAAAGTACATCATTGTACTGTATACTAAAAATGGAATGAGGCTTACAAAAGAAAAGAACACTGTACCTACAGTCAAATATGGTGAAGGTGCAAAGATGTTTTGGGGTTGTTTTTCTGCCCCTGGCACTGGGTAACTTGACTGAGTGCAAGGCATCATGAAAGCTGGATTGCAATGTAATGCCCAGTGTCAGAAAGCTGGGTTTAGACCTAGGTCATGGGTCTTCCAGCACGACAACAACCTCAAGAGTACTTCAAGAAGCACCCAGAAATGGATGGAAACTAAGTGCTGAAGAGTTCTGAAGTGACCAGCAATGAGTCCAGATCAAAATTTTGTTGAATACCTGTGGAGAGATCTTAAATTTGCTGTTGGGAGAAAGCACCCTTCAAAAATGAGAGACCTGGAGCAGGTTGCAGAACAAGAGCTGTCCAAAATTCCAGTTGAGAGGTGTAAGAAGGATGTTGATTATAGGCAGTTATTAACTGCAAGTATTTATTCCAAAGGGTATGCAACCAAATATTAAGTTGAGGGTGCCAAAAAATTTCTTTGGCCCATTTTTGAGGTTTTGAGTGAAACTATGTCCAATTTGCCTTTTTTTTTACAGTTTTTTTGTGTTGTTCCAATACACACAAAGGAAATAGCATGTGAATATTTAGATATGTGTAATTGCTATAGTTTTCTGAGAGAAATACTTTCTTTTCTGGAGCAAATTCAAGGGTGCCAGTACTGTACAGGTACAGTTGTGATCAAAATAATAGCAATGTGTACAAAAACACGAGTTAAGCCCAAAATCTTTATAATAGTTTTTATTTCCATGCATTGGGAACATTGCACACTGTTTTCTAAATCAAAACATGCAGAGAAATGTATATAATTTTTAACTACTTTACAGAAAATATCAAAAAATGAAAATTGGGCTGTTCAAAAAAATAGCAGTGTCTGCATTTGTCTTTACATACTCAAAATCTGTCCTCTTCTTATGTAAGATTGAGCATTCCTGTGAATCACAAACCTAATATTTAGTTGTATAACCACTGTTTTTTAGAAGTGCTACAAAGTCAGTCCACTTCTATCCTCTGTCACCTCTTATTTCAGCCCAGTATGCTTTGACAACATCCCACAATTTATTTACATTTGTTAGCTTTGCCTCAGAAACAGCATTTTTTATGTCCCTCCACAAGTGTTCTATTGGATTAAGGTCCGCGGATTGGGCTGGCAACTCCATAACCTCAATCTTGTTGGACTGGAACCAAGATTTTGCTCATTTACAGCTGTGTTTAGGGTCGTTGTCTTGTTGAAACACCCATTTCAAGGGCATTTCCTCTTCATCGTCAGACATGACCTCTTCAAATATTTTGATGCAAACTGGTCCATGATCCCTGATATTTCGTAATTTAGGCCCGGCATCATAGTAAGAGAAACATGCCCATATCATGATGCTTGCACCACCATGCTTCATGATCTTCAGAGTTGGGGGTTGTCTGACGAACTGTCTGCAGCTCTTCAACCAAAAAAGAACAATTTTGCTTTCATCGGTCCACAAAATGTTTCTCCATATTTCTTTAGGCCAATTGATGTGTTCTTTAGCAATTTGTATCCACTTCAATATATGTCCTTTTTTTAAACAGTGGGACTTTGCGGGGACTTCTTGCTAATAGATTAGCTTCACGTCTTCTAACTGTCATAGTACTCACAGGTAACTTGAGACTGTCTTTGATCATGCTGGAGCTGATCATTGGCTGGGCCTTCATCATTCTGGCTATTCTTCCATCCATTCGAATGGTCTTCTTCGGCGCCTCTCTTTTTTTAAAACATTGGAGATCATTTTTGCTGAACAGTCTATCTTTGTCTGCACTTCTTTATCAGTTTTACCCTCTCAAGTCAACTTTTTAATCAAAGTACGCTGTTCTTCTAAATAATGTTTTGAACTACCCATATTTCTCTGGCTTTCAAGGAGAAATGTATGTAAAACATGGGCTGGCTTCACCCATATATAAGGACCACCTGATTAACACCCGTTTCTTCACAGAATGATTGACCTCAATAATTTAATGCCACATGGCTATTATTATGAACACCCCATACTTTCAATTACTTATTCAAATACACAGACTCAAAAACCTGCAGATCATGAATACCGAGTCTGGGGATTTTCTTAGAATCTACCGCACCAACTGGTAAATTGTTTGACATGTGGTAATAGAATTTATACCAAAAACAGTGAATAATCTGGTTAGTCATAGTGGACTGCTATTATTTTAAACACTACTGTACATACGCTCCACTTGAAACAGGGATGACACTGGCTGTAAAGTGCTGTGAAATATGTTGGCATTATATAAGCAAAGCATAGTACACAAATAATTATAAATCTGAGTTCTGGTCAATTTAATACTAAATTGTACTTCATGGTTACATTTTTAACAATTCTTGTTGTTTTTGGGTTTATTTCTAATACTGGGCTTTGAATCCAAAGATATCAGGTTTTTCTAATAATGTAGATCATTGCATTGATGCTAGCTGCAAGGTCGGACATATCACTGGTGCAACCTGTGCAGCCGTACAGGGGCCCAAGAATCAAGGGAGCAAATTTCTACCTCCAAAACAGAAGGTAGAAATCACAGTTGTCATTATCTTTGTTCTGTTTATGATTGTTGACCTTAAGTGATGCACATAGGTGTTTCGATTTCTGAGAAAAGTGGGTGACGTTTAGAGAATAGGAGAATGGCCTTCCGCAATCCTACAGATGTATTTCAGTTTAGTTCATAAATTTTGGAAACTAAAAGCTTATAATGAGTCAAAACAACATTGCTATCTTTTGATTGATTGAACAAAGAAGGAAATGTTATATTTGTATTCCCGAGAACTGTAGTTTCTTTTTCATAATCTGTTTGGCTATAGCTGTGAGGCTGGAGCCCAACAACATGTTGCCCTTAATAAGGAGTACACACTGCCTGTATGCTACACATGAATTTGCCCATACAATTTGTTAGTGCATAAATTGACAAAAATCACTAACTGCTGATTTACACAATACAAACCATTTATATATAGCATGAATTATATATCCAAATATATCATCATAATGTGTAATTACATACTAATTACATATTAGGATTCTTTAAAGGTTTTTACAATGATCAAAGGATATGTAATTTCTTCCTGCATAAAGATATACATACATTGCTTAATTAAAAAGTTTGTTTATCATTATGCAGGGAAGAAATACATTTTCTGACATCAATGGCACCAACAAAAGCAAAGTCATAAAACTATCACATTAATAATTGCCGATTTTTGCTTTAATGTCTTAACATCACATATGTATCAAAGAGTAGTACCGTAATAGCTTTAAATCTACTTTAGTAGAATTCGCTACCTTCAAGGAGGACAGATGACTAATAGTTAAATCTTTAACTTTAATTTCCTTTCCCTTCCAGCACTGTTTATCAGGTGCTATTAGTGAACTGCCATTAACAGCTGTGCAGCTACACAGAGCTACAGATGAAAGCTGCTGCCGGGTCCCTGATTACAAAAATTAAATAGTGTGTATTGGCTTTCTGCTGCTTCTCAGCAGGAAATCTCACTCATAATTCCTTTGCATCCAGACTCAGCAGGAGAAGATTGACAGCATTGAAGACCATGTCAACACTGCTGCTGTGAATGTTGAAGAGGGAACCAAGAACCTGGGGAAGGTAGGGATATATTCATGCTGTTGAATCAATGGTACTGTGCCTACCAGCAATCTTCTGTATTAACCCAATTGATCCGCCGTCTTTAATGCTGAGGGAAACAGCAATTAAGGAAATAAAAAAGAAATGACACATGGGTAAGAAGGAGGGAGCGGTGAAGAAGAAATCAATCTCTGCTGTGATATGCTATCACAACCATTCTTTAGGCACTAAGAAGTACACATCCTGAATTCTGCATTTAGTTCATTTAATTTACTTTTTCAAAGTCAGTTTACAGTTGCTAATATGCTATTTTTTCCTAGTCATATTTAAAAGGATGTTTTGACTTTTCTGACAGGTATTTTCATAACTAATTATGTTCCCCATATTGTGCCATTGTTTTTATAACTCTGCATTGTAACGTTCCTCTTTTACTCCTGTTAGAAGTTTATGAATATGTTGACTAGTGATGGATGGACTCTCAGATACCCATGATTGACGGGTCCCACTGGGTTTAAAACACCACCCCCCCAGAATTGATCCCGGATATCTGGCTGGATTCCAGTACCCATATAAGTCTATTGGGACCAGAATCCAGCTCTTTAGAATGGTGGTAGAAAGGATAGGGGTATTGGAGGAAGCGCATTATACTTACCGAGTCTCCCGCACAACTCTAACGCTACTTTCAGGGTCACTCATTATCCCTCATGCATATGTACTGCTTCCCCCACCCACTGGCAGTCCCTGTGTCTCTGATTGGTTGCAGTCAGATGCGCCACTACCCCGTGTGACCGCGTGTCTGACTGCTTTTAATCAAAGGCACTGTGTGTGCATCTCTGTTGCTGTAAAAATAAATAATATTGGTGTAGGGTCCCCCCATATTATGTTACCCAGCAATCATAAAACATACAGCTGCAGGCTGCAGATCCCAGCCACGTGCTTATCTTGGCTGTGTATCAAATAAGCGGGACCCCTTCGGCTTTTTTTTTTTTTTTTTTATCCCTCATGCTAATGCACTGCTTCCCCCACCCACTGGCAGTCCCCGTGTCTCTGATTGGTTCAAGTCAGATGTGCCACTACCCCGTGTGACCGCGTGTCTGACTGCTTTTAATCAAAGGCGCTGTGTGTGCATCACTGTTGCTGTAAAAATAAATAATATTGGTGTAGGGTCCCCCCATATTATGTTACCCAGCAATCATAAAACATACAGCTGCAGGCTGCAGATCCCAGCCATGTGCTTATCTTGGCTGTGTATCAAATAAGAAGGACCCCTTCGGGGTTTTTTTTGTTTTTTTTTTTAAGTTATTGAAATAAATAATTATAAAAAACTGGCATGCTGACCTCCGTAATTTTGATACCCAGTTATGGTAAAGCCGACAGCTAGGAGATTCATGCTTATTGGGCCATCCCAGCCTAAAAATAGCAGCCTGCAGTTGCCCAGAATTGTAGCATCCATTAAATGTGACAATCCCGGAACTTTACTCTGCTCATCCCGATTGTTTTGGTGCAGTGGCAATCTCGGTAATAAGGGGTTAATAACAACTTACAGCTGCCACTAAGCCCTGGATCAGTAATGGGAGGCATATATGAAAGCCCCCCATTACTAATCTGTAAGTGAAAAGAAATAAACACAAACACCGAAAAAATCCTTTAATTGAAGTAAAATACAAGAAAAAGCCATCTTTCACCCCTTTATTAACCCCAAAAACACCCAGGTCTGACGTAGTTCGCACAAGGTCCCATAACCATTCCTGTTCTGCTACATCTGAAGTGACAACACTTGGGCACAGAACATGACCACCCGCTGTGAGCTTCACGCAGGTACTCCCTGTGCCTTACTTACTACCATGCAACTGTAATAAATGTACTAGGGGCAGGGTGGGGAACCTTTTTTCTGCCGGGGCCATTTGGACTTTTCTACCAATTTTTGGGGGCCGCAAAAATTATCAGGTTGAAAATTACCCTAATATATTTGGTCAAACAATTAATAAACTCACCCGTACTGTGGTGGCTGGAGCTGCTTCTCTTTGGTGCGGCTGTGATTTTCGGCGATATTGATCATGTTGCTTCTCACAACTGCTTTTCCAGGTTTGTCTCGGTTTGGAGCACAGTGAACAGATTGGTAAATCATATACATCCCCTAGGAGACGCTGGAGGTGTTACGGTTGCTGTGGCACTGGAGACTATGTTCGGATTTCTTGCTACTGCACATGTGCAAGTGCTGGAGACTAAGTCCTATCTTGGAGCCATTGCACATGTGCGGGTGACATCATCGCTGACACGAGGTCACATGTCTGTGACACCTTCTAAGCTGATTGGCCGCTGGTCATGTGCTTGTGACACGTGGTCACATGTCTCTGACACCTTCTATGCCAATTGGTCGCTGGTCATGTGCTTGTGACGCTTTGCTCGGTGATAGGCCAGCGTGACGTCATTGCTGTCATTCTGGCAGCGGATTGGCTCTGGTGTCCTCCATCTTGGATGAGGCACAGAGTCTATATAAAACCCTGACGCACGCCGCCCGGCGCTCAGTCCTCTTGGTTCATGCATGAGAGTAGACGCTCTGTGCACGTCCCTCTAGGCATCTCTCTGTCTATGTTAGGTGAGCGCTACCGGCAGGGTAGCGTTCTTATACCTTACAGCTTCGGCTGCGGTCCGTATCCTTACCTCTTAGTGGAGGGGACATAGGCAGGTGACCTTAGGTGGTCCGGCTGGGCCTTGTGATTCTACTCGTAGGTGGACGTTGCCGCTAGGGTATCGTTCCTTATACTGCGTCTGGCAGTTGTTCGTATCCTCGCACACTAGTGGAGTGAACGCAGGTAGGAGCTTTGTGCGGCTTACGCTGCTGTCCGTCTCTTTTGCAACACTAGTGGAGCAGACCTAGGCAGGTGCCATATCTAGTGGTTCATGTCCTCGCACACTAGTGGAGCGAACGCAGGTAGGAGCGGCTGACCTTTCTTTTGGTAGACGGGTTCTCCAAGCGGTGGTCCCTCCCTAAGGTGATTGGTCTATAGAATCTCTCAGGTGGTGCTGTCATGGGCGAAGGGGAAAAATCTTAATTACTTACCGGTAATGTGATTTTCAGTAGCCCATGACAGCACCCTTAGTTTCCCCCCCTTTTTCACTGGTTCTGGGCACCCTTCGGGGAGTGTTACCGTTAGTGGTGTATTCCTGGTGGTGGTGTGATTAACGTTTTCTGGTTTTGTTTTGTTGGTCCTCTCTGGCTCTGTAAACCTACTGATGTGGAGGAGAGGTGCCGCCTTTTTATCAGTGGGTTTCCTGTCCTGATGTAGGCGGAACCTATCTCTCAGGTGGTGCTGTCATGGGCTACTGAAAATCACATTACCGGTAAGTAATTAAGATTTTCACACTCACTGCTTTTGTCTCTGTGACCATTAACAGAGACCATACCACATACCCTCCAAGTAAGGGAGGAATTGCTTTATTTTCTAATTATATTCCTCTGTGAGTTTAACAGAGGTATTGCACTCTGCACTTGTGCTATTACTAGTTACAGTGGCACACTTATATACCCCTTATCCTCTGCCATAGTCTGCAGCAGAGTCTTTGCACGGTGGACCCTGACTGTCTGATATTCCTTTGGGTTTTATTATCAGACAACCCCCCGTAACAGGAGGTAACTACATCACAGGAGGGGCTGGGGGCATATATACATCACAGGAGATGCTGAGGACATATATACATCACAGGAGGAGCTGGGGACATATATACAGCGCAGGAGGAGCTGGGGACATATATACAGCACAGGACGAGCTGGGGACATATATACAGCAGAGGGCGAGCTGGAGACATATATACAGCACAGGATGAGCTGGGGACATATATACAGCACAGGAGGGGCTGGAGGCATATATATATCACAGGAGAAGCTGGGGGCATATATACAGCACAGGTCGAGCTGGGGACATATATACAGCACAGGAGGGGCTGGAGGCATATATATATCACAGGAGGAGCTGGGGACATATATACAGCACAGGAGGGGCTGGGGCTCAAACATCGCTGATGGGAAACAGACAGTACTGCTGGGCACGGACAGCACTGGCAGTGGCACGAACATCACTAGAGGGGGCACAAACAGGACTGGGGGACATGGATAGAACTGAGGGAGCATAGACATCACCAAGCAGGCATGGACAGCACAGGGGGGGTGGATAACACTGGCGGTGACACGAACAGCACTGGTGGTGGCACGGACAGGACTGGGGGACATGGACAGGACTGAGGGGGCACAGACATCACCAATAGACCACAGACAGCATGGGGGAGGGGTAGCACATAGCACAGACATCACCAAGGGAGCACGGACATCACTGGAGATGGCACAAAAAGCACTAGAGGGGCATGATGAGGACTGGGGGACATGGACAGTACTGAGGGAGCACAGGCAGCACTGTGGGGTGGCACACAGCACTGGGTTGGTGGCACACTGCACCACGAGGCAGGACTCACACTGCACCGCAAGGCAGGACTCATGCTGCACCGCGAGGCAGAAGACACGCTGCACCGGAAGGCACGTACAGCAGGGAAGCCGGTAAACCTGCTGCTATTCTTCTGTGGGACGGAAGTACAGAGCATCTCGCACTTATCCCGCCTACAAAGTACGTTCTCAGCACATTGGTACGGGCCAGGCCAGCGTGCTGAGAAACTAATGGCATGCGTGCTATACAGTGATTTAAAGGGCCGGCAGCCGACAAGACCTCAGCTGACACCCGTCTCACTGCGGTGCCTGGGAGGTTCCCAGGGGCTGCATAAAATGTATGCGGCCCGCGGGCTGGAGGTTCCCCACCCCTGTACTGGGGTAAGGATAAGATTTTTATTCTATTTAAAACTCTGTAGGATAACCTTTACTTCCCTATAATGGATATGTGGTGAGTCTGCTCCATAGTGACATCAGCAAGATTTTGATGAAGCCTTTATATTCAGACTAGTGTTTGGAGCTTGGGTTGTTATATGCACTTTTCATGATAATTGCCTCTATACATTTATTTTTTGTACCCAGTACATTGGTCTGCTATTATCCTTTTATATTATTGTGGATTTTTTTTATATTAATATATTCTTTGGCTCCTATGTGAAATGGTATGACTCCGTTTTTTTCTATTGCCTACAACTAAAGTCATTTGATATCCTGTCCCACCTTATGAATTTTATAGGATGATTGTCAATTCTTTTTGCAATGTTTTAAGTGATTTTAAAATGTAGTCGTGTCTTTTTTTGATTACAGTAAAAACTTTTTTTGTATTGTTTGATATAAAAGATTGTGTGTGTAGTGATCCTGTATATTAGTTGGTTTCAGGCAGAGAATGAGCTGCAACGATGAGCAGTGACGTCACTCAGGTTATTTGCAGTCACAGGTGGAGGACGGTGCAAACTTCCAGCTGTGACTGCAAATAACCTGAGTGACATCACTGCTCATCGCTGCTGGCCATTCTCTGCATGAAGCTCACAGCAGGTGGTCATGTTATTTGCATGCACACTGTCACTTCAGATGTAGCAGAGCTGGAATCCTCATGGGACCTCTTGTGGATTACGCCGTCCCTGTGTGTTTTTTGATATGTTGGATAAATACAGTCAGTGTTTGGACATGACAGTGTTACTACATGACTGAAATGTGGTAGTAGTAGCAGCCATGGTGGAGGAAAAGTTAGCAGTGACAGCTGACATATTAGTGACACTCTGGATAAGAGTAACCTAGAGGTAGGGATCAGGACAGGGAGCAAGCAACTCAAGACATTTCCCAACTTGATAACTGTCAGGGATGATAATGACAATGAAGGCATGAGTTGGAAACCAGATCAGGCTATTGAGGAGGTCGAGGATAGTGGTAGTATTGGCGATAAAGAACGGAGTCAATTTCTGATCAGATCTTAAAGGGACAAATTTGCTTCTTTTCTGCTAGCTGCGGAGTTGAAAATGCCTCAAATGCTATTGGTGGAGAAGGCTCATTTGCACATGAAAGGTCTGGTCATAGTCATGGTACTGGCAAGTCCTATTTGCGATTATCTCAGGTGTGGGAATTTTTCTCCATGTTGCAAGCCAGCAAATCTTTTGCAGAGTGCAGGCTCAGCAAGAGAAAAATAGCTGTAGCTAAAATCATCTAAGAACTACAGCTCTCCATTAGCGCATGAAGCAGTATCAGCTGTTCATGTTGAAAAAGCAAAGTTGCCAGCAATTTGAGCAAGGTTCAAACTGTACCTCCTCTTACTTCTCCTTGTGTTTGTCTTTCTTGTTTCCCAGGCCAAGTGTCAAATTACCTGGTCAGTGTCATCATCACCATCATCATCTATTGTTTGTCATACACTGATTACTCCTGCTCCTCCTTCTCACGGTCAGATATTTGATTGTGTAGCCAGGAAGCAATATTTGCCCAGTTATCCTTATCCGCTTTTGTGCCAACTTCCAGTATGTCACAAAAGTGAGTACACCCCTCACATTTTTGTAAATATTTTATTACATCTTTTCATGGGGCAACACTGAAGATATAACACTTTGATATAAATGTAAAGTAGTCAATGTACAGCCTGTCTAACAGTCACACTGCGTTTTTACCCACGTTTTTTTGCGTTTTTGATGCAGATATTTCTTGAGAAAATGGTTGTAACCTTTCTGCAAACATTCCCCAGCAAAACCTATGGAAAAAAAAAATAGCTGTGCGCACGCTGCATTTTTTTCTCAAGAACATTCTTTCTGCAGAATTTCTTGAGAAAAAGAATGAGCATGTTACTTCTTTTCTGTAGGTACCTGCGTTTTTTGCCATAGAAAATGGTAAAAAAACCTCTAGGACCAACCTACGGAAAAAACGCATCAAAACGCATTAAAAACGGTAAAAACGCATGCGTTATTGGTGCGTTTTTTGAACGCAAGTGCGCTAATCTTTCAGACTCAAGAAATTTCTTGAGAAAAATCCTTTTTCTAGTGCGCACAAGGCCTAAATTTGGTTTGACTTCTAAATAAGCCAATACACAGCCATTAATGTTGAAACTGATGTCAACAAAAGTGACTACACCCACAGATGTGTCCAATTAGTCACGGTGTCATGTGATTACCATGTCTTACATGTTTTCAGGTGGGAATTGGGAGCAGTTTTGCTAAATTTTGTGTTACCGCTCTCATACTCTCTCATACTGATCACTGAAATTTCAACATAGCATCTTATGGCAAAGAATTCTCTGAGGATCTGAAAAAAAAATTGTTGCTCTAGATAAAGATGACCTAAACTATGACAAGATTCCCAAAACCCTGAAACTGAGCTGCAGTACAGTGTCCAAAAGCATACAACGGTAATACATGGTTATATAGTTACATAGATTGAAACAATTGCTACTCCTACGTTGTCAAGATGCTGGTGGTGAAGTCATTTTCGTTCAACTTAGTGGATTATACTGCCTTTCAGAAATTGATGGTATGTTCTCAGCCATAGTGGAAGATACTCAGCTGCCATGAAGGGGTGCAGTCTGTGCTCTTACGTGCAGGAGAATGTGGCCTGAACACTAGACTTGTCATTGAGCAATTATAAATTGGAACTGTAAATGTCTTTCGCTGCACACTGGCTCAACTTTTTTAGAGCAAATAATGCACCACAGCAACCAGGACAGCTTATGGAGCATCCACTATTGGATGCTGGGTTTGGTTTCAATACCATTCAGTGATTATCCACCTCCTCTTACACATCTTGCACATACCCCTCAATGGACATCACCCAATCCCCAACAGCAACAGAGTAGAATATTGCATCCACTCCCTGCCCTTAATCATTTCGTTCCTGTAAGCTGAAGCACAGCCAAGCTGTTTTACAGCTTATGAGCATAGACGACAAAAACCAGACTGACGATGAGTTGCTCAATGACACATGCAGAAAGAGAAGGAATGGATGTGGAGGGGGGAAATTGAGGTATCCACGACACAGGTAAGGAATGAGGCTGACAGGAAATTGGAAGAGAGCTAGTATGTCCAAAGTAATTGAAAGACTTTTCTTTATTGGTATTTCATGAAAAGGTTACTTTCTTCAGCGCTCTATTGGGAGACCCAGACGATTGGGGTATAGCTACTGCCCTCTGGAGGCCACACAAAGCACTACATTAAAAGTGCAAGGCCCCTCCCCCTCTGGCTATACCCCCCCGTGGTATCACGGGTACTCCAGTTTTAGCTTTGTGTGCGAAGGAGGTCAGACATTCCATGCATAGCTCCACAGATTTTAGTCAGCAGTTGCTGCTGACTAGTTCGGATGGAAGAAAAGAGGACACATATAGTGTCCCCAGCATGCTCCCTTCTCACCCCTGGATGGTGTTGTAAGGTTGAGGTACCTATTGCTGGTACAGGGCTGGAGCCTGACATGCTGTTTTTCCTTCCACATCCCCTGGTAGGGCTCTGTGGAAGTGGGATCCTGCCGGCCTCAAAGCTCTGACGCCGGGCTCCATCCACAGACCCATTAGAACCTGATGGATTCGGAGCAGGAGTACAATCAGGGACCGGGCCCTGCATCATACAGGTACTCTGTGTCCCCGGCAGGCACAGACACACTCCGGGCTGGCTGGGTGTTGTAGTGCGCCGGGGACCGTACACTGAGCTGGTGTTCCTACAGTTATCTGGGGGACTTTGTGTTTTGGGAACGCAGCGCCGACCCCCTCTGGACCGGGCGGCGCTGCTGTGACTTGTGGTGCGCCGGGGATACGCCGACCGCGCTTTTACGGCGGCGGCGTTTATAACTCTAGTCCCCGGCTTTTGGGCCTAGGACGCCGGCAGCTCCGATCGTTCCCGCCCCCACCCTGTCAATCAGGGTAGGGGAGAGACGCTGTTTCACGGCAGCGAGGAGGGCTGGAGCCTGATTTACATGCTCCAGCCCTCTCACTAGGCACAGAGGGAAGCAGGCTTCCCGCTCTTGGTCAGGAACGCCCAGGGCCCGCCCCCCTTCTTCTCTCAGAACGCCGGCAGCCATTACATGCATGTCTGGCTGGAGGAAGGACGCAAGGCTCTGGGAGACCTAGACTGAGGGGCTTTGGAAGACCACACACCCGCTCTTAAGCGGGCGGTAAGCGGCTTTTCAGCTGGCCCCTCTAGTGCCTCAGTGTATGTTAGTGTATTGTGTCACTGGACATAGATATTTATTGATTTCTTGCACTGTGAGGTCGCTTCCTGGCTGAATACCCCAGATCGCTCTGAGGAGGCAGCAACATGTCATCCACAAGACGCAAAGCTGCCAAGGCTAGGGCTGTGTGCACTGCGTGTGCTGCATGTGGGGCTGCTCTACCAGCAGGCTCCAAAGACCCCCATTGTGTGCAATGCTCAGATCCGGTGCTGCTTCGCCAGCCGGAGTCAGGAGAGATAGTGACCCAGGCTGAGACGCCTGTAAGTCCTGCCCCGGTGTCGGGGACAGACTTTGCAGTTTTTGCGGTTAATATGTCTGTGACTATGGCAAAAATCCTGGAAACTTTGCAATCCATGCCTGGGGCTCAGTCTATGGACACGGCGAGGTCTATGTCCTCTAATCCTCCGCAGTTGGATTTAATCCAGACTGCAAGGGGGTCCCCGGCTTCTCAGGATGAGTATAATGACTCAGATGATTGCCCCAGCCACCCCAAGCGGGCTCGCTGGGAAAGACCCTCAACGTCATCACACTGCTCAGGGTCTCAGCGCAATCAGTCTCCCTGTGATGTGTCTGAAGAGAGTGATCAGGAGTCTAATCCTGGAACCCCTCTCAATCTGGATACCCCGGATGGGGACGCCATGGTAAACGATCTTATCTCAGCCATCAATAGGCTGTTAGATATTTCTCCCCCAGCCCCTTCAGCAGAAGAGGCAGCGGCAGAGCAGGAGAAGTTTCGTTTCCTCTATCCCAAGCGTAAATTAAGTGCTCTGTTGGATCACTCTGACTTCAGAGAATCAATCCAGAAGCACGACGCTCATCCAGAAAAGCGTTTCTCTAAACGTTCTAAGGATACACGTTATCCTTTCCCCCCTGATGTGGTCAAGCGCTGGACCCAGTGTCCAAAGGTGGACCCCCCGATTTCCAAGCTTGCAGCTAGATCCATAGTTGCAGTGGAGGATGGCGCTTCACTTAAGGATGCCAATGACAGACAGATGGACCTTTGGTTAAAATCTGTCTATGAAGCTATCGGCGCGTCGTTTGCTCCAGCATTCGCAGCCGTATGGGCACTCCAAGCTATTTCAGCTGGTTTAGCAAAGGTGGATGCTATCTTACATCCAGCGGTGCCGCAAGTGGCGTCCCTTACCTCGCAGATGTCCGCGTTTGCGTCTTACGCTATCAATGCGGTCCTAGAATCTACCAGCCGCACCTCAATGGCGTCTGCCAATTCGGTAGTTTTGCGCAGAGCATTGTGGTTAAAGGACTGGAAAGCAGATGCTGGTTCCAAAAAATGTTTAACCAGCTTGCCTTTATCTAGAGATAGACTGTTTGGCGAGCCATTGGCTGACATCATTAAACAGTCCAAGGGTAAAGACTCCTCTTTACCCCAGCCCAGATCAAGCAAACCTCAGCAGAAAAAGTGGCAGCAGAGGTTTCAGTCCTTTCGAGGTTCGGGCAAAACACAATTCTCCTCGTCCAAAGGGACTCAGAGGACGCAAAGAAACTCAGATTCCTGGCGGGCTCATTCACGCCCCAAGAAAGCAAATGGAGGAACCGCTTCCAAAGCGGCTACCTCATGACTTCCAGTCCCCTCCCTCCGCATCTCCGGTCGGGGGCAGGCTCTCCCGCTTTTACGACACTTGGATGTCACAGGTCAAAGACCGGTGGGTGACAGACATTTTGTCGCGCGGGTACAGAATCGAGTTCAGTTCTCGTCCTCCAGCTCGGTTCTTCAGAACCTCCCCACATCCAGACCGTGTAGATGTCCTGCGGCAGGCGGTGGACTCCCTAAGAGCGGAAGGAGTAGTGGTTCCTGTACCGTCTCAGGAACAAGGGAGAGGGTTTTACTCCAACCTCTTTGTGGTGCCAAAAAAGGACGGCTCGTTCCGTCCTGTTCTGGACCTAAAACTGCTCAACAAACATGTGCACGCCAGACGGTTCCGGATGGAAACCCTCCGTTCTGTCATTGCCTCAATGTCTCAAGGAGACTTCCTTGCCTCAATAGACATCAAAGATGCTTATCTCCACGTGCCAATTGCTACAGAACATCAACGTTTTCTACGTTTTGTGATAGGAGACGACCATCTTCAGTTCGCAGCTCTGCCATTCGGTCTGGCGACAGCCCCCCGGGTCTTCACCAAGGTCATGGCGGCGGTGGTAGCAGTCCTGCACTCTCAGGGACACTCGGTGATCCCTTACCTAGACGATCTACTTGTCAAGGCACCCTCTCAAGAGGCATGCCAACTCAGTCTACAGGCTACGCTGGAGACTCTCCAGACTTTTGGATGGATCATCAACTTTCCAAAGTCAAATCTGTCACCGACACAGTCACTAACGTATCTTGGCATGGAGTTCCATACTCGAGCAGCGAGAGTGAAGCTTCCGCTAAACAAGCAGCGGTCCCTACAGACAGGGGTGCAATCTCTCCTTCAGGGCCAGTCGCACCCCTTACGGCGCCTCATGCACTTCCTAGGGAAGATGGTGGCAGCCATGGAAGCAGTTCCCTTTGCGCAGTTTCATCTGCGTCCACTTCAATGGGACATTCTCCGCCAATGGGACGGGAAGACGACTTCCCTAGACAGGAAAGTCTCTCTTTCCCAGACGGCCAAGGACTCTCTACAATGGTGGCTCCTTCCCACCTCATTGTCTCAGGGAAGATCCTTCCTGCCCCCATCCTGGGCAGTGGTCACGACAGATGCGAGTCTGTCGGGGTGGGGAGCAGTGTTTCTACACCACAGGGCTCAGGGGACGTGGACTCCGCAAGAGTCCACCCTTCAGATCAATGTTCTGGAAATCAGGGCAGTGTATCTTGCCCTACTAGCCTTTCAACAGTGGCTGGAAGGAAAGCAGATCCGAATCCAGTCGGACAACTCCACAGCGGTGGCATACATCAACCACCAAGGAGGGACGCGCAGCCGGCAAGCCTTTCAGGAAGTCCGGCGCATTCTGAATTGGGTGGAGGACACAGCATCCACCATCTCCGCGGTTCACATCCCAGGCGTAGAAAACTGGGAAGCAGACTTCCTCAGTCGCCAGGGTATGGACGCAGGGGAATGGTCCCTTCACCCGGACGTGTTTCAGGAAATCTGTCGCCGCTGGGGGGTGCCGGACGTCGACCTAATGGCGTCTCGGCACAACAACAAGGTCCCGGCATTCATGGCGCGGTCGCGCGATCAAAGAGCTCTGGCGGCAGACGCCTTGGTGCAAGATTGGTCGCAGTTCCGCCTCCCATATGTATTCCCGCCTCTGGCACTCTTGCCCAGAGTACTACGCAAGATCAGATCCGATTGCAGCCGCATCATACTCGTCGCCCCAGACTGGCCGAGGAGATCGTGGTATCCGGATCTGTGGCATCTCACGGTCGGCCGACCGTGGTCACTTCCAGACCGTCCAGACCTGCTGTCTCAAGGGCCGTTTTTCCATCAGAATTCTGCGGCCCTGAACCTGACTGTGTGGCCATTGAGTCCTGGATCCTATCGTCAACAGGCTTATCACAGGGAGTGGTAGCCACAATGAGACAAGCTAGGAAGTCAACTTCTGCTAAGATCTACCACAGAACGTGGAAGATTTTCTTAACCTGGTGCTCTGCTCAGGGAGTGTCTCCCTGGCCATTTGCATTGCCCACTTTTCTGTCTTTCCTGCAATCAGGGTTGGAAAAGGGCTTGTCGCTCAGCTCCCTTAAAGGGCAAGTCTCGGCACTATCCGTGTTTTTTCAGAAGCGTCTAGCACGTGTTCCTAAGGTGCGCACGTTCCTGCAGGGGGTCTGTCATATTGTGCCCCCGTACAAGCGGCCGTTGGATCCATGGGATCTGAACAGAGTACTAGTGGCTCTCCAGAAACCGCCTTTCGAGCCTCTCAAAGAAGTTTCTTTTTCTCGCCTGTCACAGAAAGTGGCGTTTCTTGTTGCGATCACATCGCTTCGGCGAGTGTCTGAGCTGGCAGCTCTGTCATCCAAGGCTCCCTTCCTGGTGTTCCACCAGGACAAGGTAGTGCTGCGCCCCATTCCGGAGTTTCTCCCTAAGGTCGTATCCTCGTTTCATCTTAATCAGGATATATCCTTGCCTTCCTTTTATCCTCATCCGGTTCACCGGTATGAAAAGGACTTGCGTTTGCTAGATCTGGTGAGAGCACTCAGGATCTACATTTCCCGCACGGCGCCCATGCGCCGTTCCGATGCACTTTTTGTCCTTGTCGCCGGTCCGCGCAAGGGGTTGCAGGCTTCTAAAGCCACCTTGGCTCGATGGATCAAAGAACCAATTATAGAGGCCTACCGTTCTGCTGGGCTTCCGGTTCCTTCAGGGCTAAAAGCCCACTCAACCAGAGCCGTGGGTGCGTCCTGGGCATTACGGCACCAGGCTTCGGCTCAACAGGTGTGTCAGGCAGCTACCTGGTCGAGTCTGCACACTTTCACCAAGCATTATCAGGTGCATACCTATGCTTCGGCGGATGCCAGCTTAGGTAGAAGAGTCCTGCAGGCGGCAGTGACATCCCCGTAGGGGGGGGCTGTTTTGCAGCTCTAACATGAGGTATTTCTTTACCCACCCAGGGACAGCTTTTGGACGTCCCAATCGTCTGGGTCTCCCAATAGAGCGCTGAAGAAGAAGGGAATTTTGTTACTTACCGTAAATTCCTTTTCTTCTAGCTCTTATTGGGAGACCCAGCACCCGCCCTGTTGTCCTTCGGGATTGTTTTTGCTGTTTGCGGGTACACATGTTGTTCATGTTGAACGGTTTTTCAGTTCTCCGATGTTACTCGGAGTTAATTTGTTTAAACCAGTTGTTGGCTTCCTCCTTCTTGCTTTGGCACTAAAACTGGAGTACCCGTGATACCACGGGGGGGTATAGCCAGAGGGGGAGGGGCCTTGCACTTTTAATGTAGTGCTTTGTGTGGCCTCCAGAGGGCAGTAGCTATACCCCAATCGTCTGGGTCTCCCAATAAGAGCTAGAAGAAAAGGAATTTACGGTAAGTAACAAAATTCCCTTCTTGCTGTACATAGTTACATAGTTACATAGTTACTTAGGTTGAAAAAAGACCTAGGTCCATCTAGTTCAACCTTCCTCCACCAGTTCTACATTTAGTCACTAAGTCATTTATAACCAAAAACGATTTGTGTACTGAGGAAATCATCCAGCCCTTTTTTAAAAGCTGTTATAGTATCTGCCATTACTACCTCTTGTGGTAGGGCATTCCACAGTCTGACTGCTCTAACTGTAAAGAACCCTTTCCTATTTAGCTGTCGGAATCGCTTTTCATGTAAAACCCTCTGACGGGTTGCCCTCTTTATCCACTCTCTTAGACATTAAGATTAGTGATGGGTGATCCCAAACTGTAAACTTTGGGGTCCGTACCAGACACCTACTGCATACCTCCCAGCTGTCCTGGATACAGTGGGACTGTCATGATTTTGAGCCTCTGCCCCGCTATCACGGCTGGGAGCCTCCTTCTCCCGCAGTGCTGTGAGAAGCAGGCGCCACGCCCCCGCACTCTGCCTTCCATGTAGCCTCTTGCTGCCCCCCATGCCTCCTCTTGCTGCCAGCAGCACCCCTCTTTCTGCCAGCCATGTCCCCTCTGGATGCTGGCCATACACCCTCCGAATGCCTTCCAAGTCATCTCCTGCTGCCGGACACACCCCTCATGTTTCCGACCACGCCCCCTCTCGATGAGGTCCACATCTCTTTTGCCAGCCCATGCTACCCAGGATCCTCACGTGACCAGCTCATCTTCACAGCGCGCCACTTCACAGACTTCTGTTCTTCAACTGAGGTAAATGTGAACCACCAGCAGTAGCAGGCAGAGTACAGTGTGCCTACAGGAGAGGAGAGCAGTGGTGCTTTCAGCACTACTTGTTGTCTTCTCAGATCCCCCTTTGCCTGCAATAGAAGAAGCATACACACAGGAGACTCAGAGAAAGCAGCCAGAGGAGCTTTCAGAGGAGCAACCAGGCTCTGCTGCTGCTGGGTATTCGTCAGTGATATAGAGGGGTAGAAGAAGCGCCCTGATGCTTCTAAGGGTCCGTGCACACCAGCAGGGTTCACAGTCTTTTGGACACAGCATTTTTTCACTAAGTCGTACAGTACAAGCACAGTGGATGGATTTATAGAAATCCATGAAGACTGTGCATCTTTTTTCCACTGTGTAAATGCGGCGTAGCTTTCTGAGCTGCAGGATGTCAATTTATGCTGTGGAGAGAACAGAGCAGAAGTCCCACAGTAGCCCGAACCCTGATCGTGGGCACGGGCAGCTGCAGTCTCCTGCGGAGAGCACTCGTGGCCCTGCAGAAGAAGAATTGCTGTGTCCGGGACACACTATGTCCTGATTGCGTGCACCCACCCTTAGGCGGGCTTTGCACACTACGACATCGCAGGTGCGATGTCGGTGGGGTCAAATTGAAAATGACGCACTTCCGGCATCGCATGCGACATCGTAGTGTGTAAAGGCTCGATGATACGATTAACGAGCGCAAAAGCATCGTAATCGTATCATCGGTGCAGCGTCGGCGTAATCCATGATTACGCTGACGCGACAGTCCGATGTCGTTCCTCGCTCCTGCGGCAGCACACATCGCTGTGTGTGAAGCCGCAGGAGCGAGGAACATCTCCTACCGGCGTCACTGCGGCTTCCGTAGGATATGCGGAAGGAAGGAGATGGGCGGGATGTTTACATCCCACTCATCTCCGCCCCTCCGCTCCGATTGGCCGCCTGGCGTGTGACGTCGCTATGATGCTGCACGACCCGCCCCCTTAACAAGGAGGCGGGTCGCCGGCCAGAGCGACGGTCGCAGGACAGGTGAGTCCATGTGAAACTGCCGTAGCGATAATGTTCACGTGATAGTATTTTGAACACGCCCCTATCACGTGACAAAAGGGACGTCATCCCTGGAAGCAGCCCATACAGTCTAGCACTACCCTGAGCACAGTGTGACCGCTGGTGAGGTTTGCGCGCTCACGAGATTATGGGCGGGTACTTGCTGATAACAATCACAGCCCCGCCCATAATCACTTGCCTGCGCACACGTCACCAGTGGTCACACTGCTCAGTCATGTGAGACTGGCACTGGGCATGCGCGGGGCAGGCTGGAGCAGTGGGCGGTGCATCAGCTATGGAAAGGAGCGATGGGGGCGGCATACAGGACCAGGAGGCAGAATAACGGACGCCAGAGAGCCCGCCCCCGTGTCACATTTACACTATCTAAATACAAAAAGGTACCACTTTATAAAGCCTTTATTTTGGTCTCACATGGGGCACAATAATAACAGGGACCTTTCTAGAATGCAGCCCAGGAGCTGCAGAGGGGGAATCTTTTAGGTTTTGGGCGAAATTTCTGCTGACAGGTTCCCTTTAACCTGGAGAATAATACTGCCAAGTCAGTTTTACCATATAATGAACACGGTAAATAAAAAACAAAACATTGTGGAGCTATACTTTTTTTGCAATTTCAACTCACAATGAATTTTTCCCAGTTTTCCAGTTCACTGTGGGGTACATTTAATGATGTCATTTAAAAGTACAACTCCTTCTGCATAAACATGCCCTCATATGGCTATATTGATGGAAAAATAAAAAAGTTATGGCTCTTAGCAGAAAGGAAGGAAAAAACGGAAAATAGCTCGTCTATGAAGGGGTCAAAGGGGCTGTCCAGGCTTGAGGTAAAAGTCTGCGCTCACTGTATGTGATGCATTTAATATAAATTTCTGGCAGATGTGGGATTGTGAGAAAATAATATTTTTTATTATAGTGATTTCTGCAAAAAGTCACACCGACCGTTTTGCCAACGTTTCAGCTCATATATTCAGAGCCTTCGTCTGGGCAAAATTGATCCTGAGGAGGACTATGAGAAACTCGCAGAACTAGCTGTCTGAAGTAGTAATGAATGCCTTGTTACTCTGACAAGGAAGTAGCAATATTAGTGCCAGGACTGCAGTGAGTCGCCATACAGCCTTCATACCGGAGTTTCCACCCAGGCACTCTGCTGCTCTCCTAAGGTGCCAGCACCCCAATAACTTGTCTCACCATAGACTCAATATAAGAGCTGAAACGTTGTCAAAACTGACGGTGGGACTTTTTGCAGAATTTACTATAATAAAAATTATTATTTTCTCACAATCCCACATGTGCCAGAAATTTATATTAAATTGATTACTATTACTTTTTCTGAGCACCGATTTTTTTTTTTTTTATGGTCGAAGTTACTACTGTATGTGATGCAGACTTTAGAGTCCTCATTGTGTGCGCACCAGTAGTGGTCATGTGTCCAGCAGGCACAGCACATGGTGCTGGGAGGATTCAAAAGTCTGACTTTAACCCCTTCACGACCCATGATGGATATATCCATCATGGATCGTGTGAGGTTAATCCCCGCCCCCTGCCGTGGGCAGGTCGTGGCGATCCACGCACATATCAGCTGTTTTTAACAGCTGACATGTGCCTGCAAGTTACGAGTGGAATCGCTTTCACCTGCAACTTTTAACCCCTTACATCTGCCAAAGTCTGGCAGAGAGATGTATATGCACGCGGCCATTACTTTCACTTACCGCCGCCCCCACCGGAAGTCACGTGCGTGATCACGTGACTTTCGGTGGTTGCTATGGTAGTACAGGGTCATGTGATGACGCCTGTAGCTAACATGAGTCACTTTCTCTCAGTGCCGGCATATTTCCGGCATTGAAAGTAAAGCAGCGTATCTGCAGTTCTCAGCTCTGTAGCTGAGATCTACAGATAGGGCAGAGCGATCGGATTGTTGATCCATATAGCCACCTAGGGGGACTAGTAAAATAAAAAAAAAAGTAAAAAAAAAAGTTTTAAAAAATAAAAAAAAACTTAAAAGTTCAAATCACCCCCCTTTCACTCCAAATGAAATGAAATGAAAATTAAAGGGTTAAAAAAAAATATATACACATATTTGGTATCGCCACGTTCAAAAATGCCCGATCTATTAAAATGTAAAATTAATTAATCCTTATTGGTAAATAGCGTAGCGGCAAAAAAATTCCAAACGCCAAAATTATGTTTTTTGGTCGCCGCAAGTTTCAAGCAAAATGCAATAACAGGCGATCAAAACGTAGCATCTGCACAAAAAAGAGAATTTTGTTACTTACCGTAAATTGTTTTTCTTATAGTTCCGTATTGGGAGACCCAGACCATGGGTGTTTAGCTTCTGCCTCCGGAGGACACACAAAGTACTACACTTAAAAGTGTAGCTCCTCCCTCTGAGCTTATACACCCCCTGGTAGCCAGTCCTAGCCAGTTTAGTGCAAAAGCTGAAGGAGAATAGCCACCCACAAGTAGAACCGAGTAAGAACCGGAACAACCGGAGACTCTGTCCACGACAACAGCCGGTGATAACACACGGAACAAGAAAATTGCCAACAGGCAACAGGGAGGGAGCTGGGTCTCCCAATATGGAACTATAAGAAAAAGAATTTACGGTAAGTAACAAAATTCTCTTTTTCTTTATCGTTCCTTTGGGAGACCCAGACCATGGGACGTTCCAAAGCTGTCCCTGGGTGGGAATAAACAGAAAAAACTAAGAAGTAGGCGGAGCCTAACTTCACAAGTGGGCGACAGCCGCCTGAAGGATGCGTCTGCCCAAGCTCGCATCTGCCGAAGCATGAGCATGCACTTGGTAGTGCTTCGAAAAGGTATGCAGGATAGTCCAAGTGGCAGCCTGACAGACTTGTTGAGCCGTAGCCTGGTGCCTAAAAGCCCAAGAGGCACCGACAGCTCTGGTCGAGTGTGCTTTGATCCCTGGCGGGGGAGGCACCTCTGAGTACTCTGGTAGGCGTCCGAAATGGTCGATCTAATCCAACGGGCCAAGGTCGGCTTAGAAGCAGAGAGACCCTTGCGCCGCCCTGTGGTTAGCACAAAAAGAGAGGTGCACCGCCTAAGCGCAGCGGTGCGAGACACATAAATCCGGAGAGCACGCACCAGATCTAGAGTATGCAGCGCTTTCTCAAAGCGATGAACAGGGGCCGGACAGAAGGAAAGCAAGGAAATATCCTGGTTAAGGTGGAAGGGAGAGACCACCTTAGGAAGAAAGTCCGGGGTCGGACGGAGAACTACCTTGTCTTGGTGAAAAACAAAAAAAGGTGACTCCGAGGAGAGAGCAGCCAAATCAGAGACTCTCCTGAGAGAAGTTATGGCAACTAGAAAGGCCACCTTTTGAGAAAGACGATACAAAGAAACCTCCCTAAGGGGCTCGAAAGGGGGTTTCTGCAATACCGTGAGGACCAAGTTAAGGTCCCAGGGATCCAAGGGCCGCCGATAAGGCGGAATGATGTGAGACGCACCTTGCATGAAGGTGCAGACCTGAGCCAGCCGGGCGAGACGCCGCTGGAACAGCACTGATAGAGATGAGACTTGTCCCTTGAGAGAGTTGAGGGACAGTCCTAGCTGCAGACCGGACTGTAAAAAAGACAGAAGGGTCGGCAACGAGAATGGCCAAGGAGAATGGCCGGAAGAGCGACACCAGGACAGGAAAATTTTCCAAGTCCTGGGATAGATCTTGACGGAGGAAGACTTACGGGCCAGAGTCATAGTGGAGATGACTTCAGGAGGAATACCAGAAGCCGTCAAAATCCAGGACTCAAGAGCCATGCCGTCAATTTGAGTGCCGCAGAATTCGGGCGGAAAAACGGACCTTGCGAGAGCAGGTCTGGACGGTCCGGAAGATGCCACAGCATCTCCACGGACAGTTGGAGCAGGTCCGGATACCAAGCTCGCCTAGGCCAGTCCGGTGCAATGAGGATGACTCGACGGCCCTCCATTCTGATCTTGCGCAGGACTCTGGGCAAGAGATCTAGAGGGGGAAACACGTAGGACAGACAAAACTGGGACCAGTCTTAAACCAGAGCGTCCGCGGCGAAGGCCTGAGGATCGTGGAAGCGAGCCACGTAAACCGGAACCTTGTTGTTGTGACGGGATGCCATTAGGTCCACGTCCGGAGTGCCCCACTTGCGGCAGATTGACTGAAACACTGCCGGGTGCAGGGACCACTCGCCACCGTCCACGGATTGACGGCTGAGATAATCTGCCTCCCAGTTTTCTACGCCAGGGATGTGGACTGCGGATATGGTGGACTTGGAGTCCTCCACCCATTGAAGAATGCGTTGGACCTCCAACATTGCCAGGCGGCTGCGTGTCCCGCCTTGGTGATTGATGTAGGCAACCGCTGTCGCGTTGTCTGACTGGACTCAAATGTGCCCGCCCGCCAACAGGTGGTGAAAGGCTAGGAGAGCTAGAAGCACAGCTCTGGTTTCCAGCACATTGATTGAAAGAGCTGACTCGGACGGAGTCCAAGTGCCCTGTGCTCTGTGGTGGAGATGTACCGCTCCCCAGCCGGATAGGCTGGCATCCGTGGTGAGAATCACCCAGGACGGAGTCAGGAAGGAGCGCCCTTGGGACAGGGAGAGGGGTCGAAGCCACCACTGAAGAGAGCTCCTGGTCCGTGGCGACAGAGCCACTAACCTCTGTAAGGAGGAAGGCCGCTTGTCCCAACAGCGGAGAATGTCCAGCTGCAGAGGACGCAGATGGAACTGGGCAAAGGGAACCGCCTCCATGGAGGCCACCATTTGACCCAGCATCTGCATCAGGCGCCTGAGGGAATAACGGCGGGGCCTCAGGAGAGAGCGCACCGCTAGCCGGAGAGACTGCTGTTTGATTAAGGGCAACTTCACAAGTGCCGGCAAAATCTCGAACTGCATCCCTAGGTACGTGAGACTCTGGGTCAAAGTCAGAGTGGATTTGGGAAGATTGACAATCCACCCAAATTGGGCTAGGGTGGCGAGAGTGAGCGAAACACTCCGCTGACAGTCTGCGCTGGATGGACCCTTGACCAGAAGGTCGTCCAGATAAGGAAGCACTGTTAACCCCTGGAGGTGCAGGACCGCAATCACTGCCGCCATGACCTTGGTGAATACCCGAGGGGCCGTGGCTAACCCGAAGGGGAGAGCCACGAATTGGAAACGATCCTCTCCTATCGCAAAACGTAACCAACGCTGATGTGACACTGCGATTGGCACATGTAGATAGGCACCTCTGATGTCGATGGACGCCAGGAACTCCCCTTGGGTCATAGAGGCAATGACTGATCGCAGAGATTCCATGCGAAAATGCAGCACCCGGACATGCTTGTTGAGAAGCTTGAGATCCAGGATGGGCCGGAAGGTACCGTCCTTTTTTGGAACTAGGAAGAGATTTGAGTAAAAACCTCTGAACCGTTCCTGAGCGGGAACTGGGACAATCACTCCGTTTGCCTGCAAGGACGCCACGGCCTGCGAGAAGGCGGCGGCCTTGGAGCAGGTGGGAGTTGAGAGAAAAAATCTGTTTGGAGGGCTGGAAGAGAATTCTATCCTGTAGCTGTGAGATATGATGTCTCTCACCCACTGATCGGAGACTTGCTTTAACCAAGCGTCGCCAAAGTGGGAGAACCTGCCACCGACTAAGGACGTGGCTGGAGCGGGCCGAGAGTCATGAGGAAGCTGCCTTAGTGGCAGAACCTCCTGCGGTCGCGCTTTTGGGCGCCAGTTGGATTTCTGATCCTTGGCTGAGTTAGCGGACGAGGCGGAAGGCTTAGAGGATGACCAGTTGGAGGAACGAAAGGAACGAAACCTCGATTGATTCCTACCCTGGGCGGGTTTCCTGGTCTTGGTTTGTGGCATGGAAGTACTGTTCCCACCAGTAGCTTCTTTAATGATTTCATCCAGCTGTTCACCAAACAGCCGTGAACCAGCAAAAGGGAGCCCAGCAAGAAACTTCTTGGAAGAAGCATCTGCCTTCCACTCTTGAAGCCACAAAATCCTGCGGATAACAAGAGAATTAGCTGAAGCCACCGCAGTGCGGTGAGCAGTGTCTAGCATGGCAGACATGGCGTAAGATGAAAAAGCTGAAGCCTGAGCAGTTAAGGTAACCATCTCAGGCATAGATTTCTTGGTGAGGGAATGCATCTCCTCTAGAGAAGCAGAGATGGCTTTGAGAGCCCACACTGCTGCAAAAGTCGGGGAAAACGCGGCCCCCGCAGCTTCATACACAGATTTGGCCAGAAGGTCAATCTGACGGTCAGTGGAATCCTTAAGTGAGTTGCCGTCAGCCACCGACACAACGGTCCGGGCTGAAAGCCTAGACACCGGAGGGTCTACCTTTGGGGAGTGAGACCACTCCTTGACCACCTCAGGTGGAAATGGAAACCAGTCATCAGAACCACGCTTTAGAAAGCGTTTGTCAGGGCAGGCCCTGGGCTTGGTCACAGCGGTCTGAAAACTGGAGTGGTTAAAGAACACACTCTTCACTCTCTTAGGCGAGGTAAACTGATGTTTTTCTGCCAAAGAGAGTTGCTCCTCTGACACTGGCAGATTGAGATCCAGCACAGAATTAATAGAAGCAATCAAATCACTAAGATCTGAGTCACCCTCAGAGAAATCGATGGGATACATAGCCTCCGAGCCCCCAGTGAGGGCATCCTCCTCATCTTGAGAGTCAGCTCTTGAGACAGAGCCGTGGGATGGGGAGGGGGAGGACACCCTGCGCCTTCTCTTAGAAGGACGGGGTCTGGGATCAGATGATGAATCCTCCGTGAGCTCCGATGGACGGAGGTCAGAGGATAGGAGTCCTCTGTCAAGAGTATTAGAGGCACCCTGTGAGGGAGGCTGATGCATATTCATCAAAGTCCTGGACAAAAGCCCCATGGACTCAGCAAATGACTGGGATATGGACCTAGAAAAGGACTCTACCCAGGCCGGGGGTTCAGTCACAGGTGCAGCAGCAGCCTGAGAGACCACTGGGGGTGAGACTCCAGGCTGTGGCACCGCCAAGTTAGAGCAACCATCACAGTGTGGATAAATGCTCGGCTCAGGCAGCAGGAGCTTACATGCAGTGCATGCAGAATAAAGCTTTGGAGCCTTGCTCCTTGTGTGAGACATGCTGCTGGAGTGGGGGCTTTGCAGAGAATGAACCCCAGGGAGAATATACAGAGGTCCACAACCGGAGACCGGCTGTGGCTTACCAGACCGCTGAGCGCGGTGTTGTGTGCCCTCCAGATCCCGAAGCCCGGTCCCCCAGTGCGCAGCACCTCAGCAGAGATGCAGAATGCAGGACGTCCCAGAGCAGAGTGAACTCTGCCTGAGAAACTAGGGGGAGTTCCTATAAAAGAGCGGGAACTGGAGGGCTATAGAGACCTGCAGGGAAGGAGTGACGCCCCAGCAGTGGGGAGTGTCCCTCCCCTGTGTAGAACGGCCGCCGGGAGGAGCCGAACCTGTCCCTCTGCATGAGTGACATGCGAGGGCAGGAAAATGAAACCAGGCCTCCGGCGAAGCCAGGGCCTAAATTTAAGCGGCGAGGCCGACAAGCAGGCACCATCGGCGTGGTTCTCAGGCAAAAGCTAGAGAACCCGCCGGAAAAGTTAAAACAATCACATACAGCATACTCTCCCCTTACAATAAAGAACCAGGACCCCCAAATAAACGTCTCAGGTACTTAGCTGCTGAGACGCAGGGCCATGTCCCTGGGGATGAGTGCTCCGGTCCAGCAGAATCCTCAAGGGGCTGTGGATGGAGACCGGACTCCTGCCAGGCATGGAGACCGTGCTGGCTCCCACTTCAAGCCAGAGCCCAGAAGGGATGGTGAAGGAGCGCGGCATGTAAGTCTGCAGCCTTGTAAATCAACCTTAACAACACTGCCGACACAGTGGGGTGAGAAGGGACATGCTGGGAGTCCAGACATGGACCCGCTTTTCTTCAAACTCTTTCCAAAAGTCAAACAAATCAGATGAGAATGCATGTGTGGATGTATGCCTCCTGACACAAAGCAATAAACTGGCTAGGACTGGCTACCAGGGGGTGTATAAGCTCAGAGGGAGGAGCTACACTTTTAAGTGTAGTACTTTGTGTGTCCTCCGGAGGCAGAAGCTAAACACCCATGGTCTGGGTCTCCCAAAGGAACGATAAAGAAATTGGTACCATTAGAAACATCAGCTCGAGACGAAAAAAATAAACTGTCACTGAGCCATAGATCCCAAAAAATGAGAACGTTACAGGTTTCGGAAAATGGCGCAAAATGTACGCCACTTTATTGGACAAGCTTGTGAATTTGTTTTAACCCCTTAGATACAAGTAAACCTATACATGTTTGGTGTCTACAAACTTGCACCAACCTCAGGCATTAGAACAACACATCAATTTTACCATATAGTGAACATGGTGAATAAAATATCCCAAAAACTATTGTGTGATCACACTTTGTTTGCAGTTTTTCCACACTTGGAATTTTTTTGCTGTTTTCCACTACACTATATGGTAAAACTTATGGTTTCATTCAAAAGTACAACTCGTCCCGCAAGAAACAAGCCCTCATATGGCAAGATTGACGGAAAAATAAAAAAGTTACTGCTCTCAGAAGAAGGGGAGCAAAAACAAACTGTAAAAACGGAAAACGTCTGAGGGCTGAAGGGGTTAAGGCCCTGTGCACACGCTGCAGATTTACCGCGAATTTTGCCACAGATTTGCTGCAGAAAATGTGTCTAACATTGCTGCAGTCATTCCCCAGCAAATCCTATGGGTATGAAAAAATGCTGTGCGCACACTGTATTTCTTTATACCCGCGGATTTACCGGCAGATTTTCCACTGCGGAATTAATGTGCATGTCACTTCTTTTCCGCAGGTACCTCCATTTTTTGCCATAGATAATGGTAAAAATCCGCAGGGACCAACCTGCAGAAAACCCGCAGCGAACCGTGGTAAAACCGTATGCGGGTTTTGGTGCGTTTTTTTACCGTGGGTGCGGGATTCATTAAGAGGGTCCGTTTTTTTTCTTAAGAAAAGGGCACTTTCTAGTGCACATAGCCTAAAGGTACGCTCACCCGAGCGTAAGAATCGGACGAGTGCAATGCCAGAAAATCTTGCATTGCGCTTGGACCAATGTTAGTTAATGAGGAAGAGCAGATGGTGAGGTTTTTTTTCTCATCCAGATTCTGGAAGAGAAAAAAGTAGCAACATGTTGTGAGTGGATGCGAGATCCTCAGTGGTGCAAAACGATGGCGTCGTCCAGCGTACTCCCTCCCCCGCACCTCCACCTGGGGATAGATGCACCAGGGCCCAGTGTCTCTGTGCTGAGGGTGGTGATTGCAGAGGCCGGCGCACCCGGTCAGACCGGGAGATGTTAGTTTACTCACGATTGAATGAATCACACAAGTCCAATGGTAAACCAAGGTGCTGGTGGCCGGCCGCCGCGGCCAGGTGTATTCTGGTCCCACACCCGGGCTGATGGTCTGTGTCACTTTCCTCTGCACTGTGTTTTTGGTGTGGTGGACTTCCCGGTGTGAAACACGGGAGTCCGCTCCCGGTACTTTGGTTGGGAGCCGTGCCCGCTGACGCTGGCCCTTGGGATCTACTGGGCCCTGGCGGATGCCCTATCCCCCGCGGTGGGCTGTTGTCTGCTTTTGTAACTTTGGTTGGGACAGGACCTAAAATCCTGCCCTCAATTGGTTAATTAGCTAGGCCGTTGGTTCCGGACCTGGCTTCAGGGTCCAAGTACCCCCTCTGTGCACGGTTTCCAGGTCGGTTCTCCTGTGTCAGTACTGGCGGGCTCCAACCCTGCCCCTGGCCACCTCGGATCTCCAGCAGCTGTCTTCCCGTCTCCTGACAGACACAGACCACCGTCTGCCACCTAGCCAGTACGCCGGGGCTCCAACCCCGATGCCTTTCCTTTCTGCCTCAGCACTTCACTTCCTCCTCTCAACTCCTCCACTCCACTAGACTCACTCCTCTCCACTTGAACTCCAACTTTCAACTCTCCACGTTTCCCGCCCCGGGGTTCTCCAGACCCTTAGGTGGGCGTTCTCCATCCGCCTGGTCCCGCCCACTGGTGTGCCCTTCCTACCCTGGGGGGGTGACTAGGGTTTTGTTGGCTGAGTGTAACCCTGTGTGGAAAGGTGTTATGCGGGGGCCTATTCTGTGTGACCACCTGGCAGTGCCAGGGCATCACATATACACTTCTGAAACATAGCAATGATGGATCAAGAGAGTGCTGCCAGCTCTTTTTTCATTGATGACACACGGATACCACTCTTCCTACTCTCCTGGAAGACAATGGGACTTATTTTTCATACGATCGTGTGACTCCTGCCTTTGGGGTACTTTACACGCTGCGACATCGCTAGCGATGTCGAGCGCGATAGCTCCCGCCCCCGTCGCTCGTGCGACATCTCGCTGCCGTAGCGAATATTATAACTATGGCAGCATCACATGCACATACCTGGTCAGCGACGTGGCTGTGACCGCCGAACAATCCCTCCCTCAAGGAGGAGGTGCATTCGGCATCATAGCGGCGTCACTAAGCGGCCAGCCAATAGAAGCGGAAGGGCGGAGATGAGCGGAACGTAAAATCCCACCTCCTTCCTTCCGCATTGCTGGTGGACGCAGGTAAGGAGATGTTCGTCGCTCCCGCGGTGTCACACATAGCCATGTGTGATGCTGCAGGAACGACGAAAAACATCATACCGGTGGCTGCAGCGATATTAAGGAAATGACCGAAGTGTCAACGATCACCATTTTGGAACGATTTTGCGATCGTTGATCGTCGCTCATTAGTGTTACATGCTGCAATGTCACTACCGGCGCCAGATGTGCATCACTAACGTTGTGACCCCGACAATATATCGGTAGCTATGTCGCAGCGTGTAAAGTACCCCTTAGGGTAGAGTTCCACTAATGTGTGACTCACGCGAGGATCGCATCACATCTCTCTGACTAGCTGCTTTCCGGACAGGAGTGTGTCAGCTTCATGTTTTTCTATGCAGCTGCATGCTCCTGTCAGGAGAGCCGGCAGCTGAGCCGGGCAGTGTGATGCGGTCCTCATGCAAGTCATGCGCATGTATTACTCCAACCTAACCTCAAGCCAGGACAACCCCTTTAAGATCAAAAAGAAATGTATTACATATTAACCCCCTTCACCACCTGGCGAGTTTTCCCGTTTTTTTCCTCCCCTTCTTCCAAAAGTCATAACTTGTTTATTTTTCTGTCAACATCACGATCCCGGCTGGGAATGGCACAATCCCCACCAGTGGGTTTTAGATTGCGTTGTCCGAGTTTGACAGCGTGATCTAGCTAGATAACAGGTGCAGGTGGATCTCTGATCTCCAGTCCATCTGCGCCTGTTAGCTGCACATGTTGGCTGATCAGATCAGCAGACACCTGTGAGGAATAATGCGGGCTTGCCACGCAAGCCCACTTTAAAGGCCCAGCTACAACCGTAAAGGGGTTATCCACTACCTGGATACCCTATTTTCATTTCTCTTACTGGCATAGTTCCAGAGATGTCAGTGCCGGGATTCCTGGGGCTTGCGTAACTTTATGCCATGTGAATCCTGCAGTTGCTTCACTTTCTCTTCCTTCGGACAAAATGGACATCCAGAAGAAATGAGAACTGCTGCTACTCTCGTACTACATCTGGATGTACATTTCATGTGAAGGAAATGAGAATGGCACAGCCGTTGATTGTCTGCAGCCACATGTGACGTGGCGCCAACAATGCTGGAACAATGCCAGCACTAGAGAGGAGTATGGACTGGTTTTAATTGTCTGAGTAGTGGATAACCCCTTAAACTCTGCAGCCCAGTACTCACTTGTGTCTCTCCACACTCAGTGTTATATCGGATTGTAGAGTGCCCTCCACACTCCCAGTGTCCTATCAGATGGTAGACTGCCCTCCACAGTCAGTGTCCTATCAGATGGTAGACTGCCCTCCACAGTCAGTGTCATAACGGGTGGTAGAGCGCCTTCCACAGTCAGTGTCATTTCGGATGGTAGACTGCTCTCCACATTCAGTGTCGTTATGGACGGTAGAGCGCCCTCTACATTCTCATTATAAAAAGCCTTGTGTGTTTTTGTAGGCTTAGACAATTTGTGCTCTGTCTGGCCTCAGCTTTGACAGTGTTCACCTTTCTGAGGCGGGCACAAAAGTGCAATCAATCATGCTTTTTGCACACCTCAAGGATGATGCTGCCAAAAATGAGGTTAGAAAAAGCACAAAGTGACTAGGTGTGCCAGCACCATCACTTGTGCTATAATCATATTTTTCAAGGTTTCATAAAGAAGCCCTGACGGAGAAACTGACGTGGAAAAAACACAATCTGAACATTGCCTTAATGTGACAGATCCACTCTGCTTTAAGGCTAAAATTGTACAAATCTAAGGGTGTGTTCACACATCAGGTTTTTGTTGTGCGGCACAATCCGGCGCTTTGCGGGAAAAACGCATCTGTTTTTTTTACTGCCGGGTGTGGTCTTTCCTCATAGACTTTTATTAGCGCCGGATTGTGCCGCATGTACTTGCGTTTGATCCGTTTTTTTGCCGGATGCGGCAAAAATCGTCACTCCGGCGGCCGCACAGGACGCAGAGAGGAACGTTTTTTTGCCAGCGGCAAAAAACTGCATAGCGCCGGGTGTGGCGCTGTACGGCATGGTGCATAATGAAAATCTATGCACGCCGAATCCGGTGGCATGCATCAAACGCCGGAAGCATGTACCGGTTCCGGTTTTTACTTCTGAGCATGCCCAGAAGTGATATAAATTTATTGCTTGTCAGAAAATCAATCACTCACTCACTCTCTCTCAAACTCTCTAACTCACTGACTCACTTACTCACTGACTCACTCACTCTCACCCTCACCCACTCACCGATCACTGGTGCGGCCCTGCACGGCTGTCACACTGCTCTGGCGGCTTCTACTGATTTGAAAATGCCAGCCACCCATTATTCAATCTCGTTTTCACTGCTTCCCCTGCCCACCGGCGCCTATGATTGGTTGCAGTCAGACACGCCCCCACACTGAGTGACAGCTGTCTCACTGCAACCAATCACAGCCGCCGGTGGGCGGGTCTATATCTTGCTGTAAAATAAATAAATAATTTTAAAAAAACGGCATGCAGTCCCCCCCAATTTTGATACCAGCCAAGATAAAGTCACACGGCTGAAGGCTGGTATTCTGAGGATGGGGAGCTCCACGTTATGGGGAGCCCCCGAGCCTAACAATATCAGCCAGCAGCCGCCCAGAATTGCCGCATCCATTAGATATGACAGTTCCGGAACTCTACCCGGCTCATCCCGAATTGCCCTTGTGCGGTGGCAATCGGGGTAATTGGTGGTTAATCATAGCAGGCGTCTATGAGACACATTCCATGATTAACCTGTAAGTGAAAGTATATAAACACATACACCCAAAAAATACTTTATTTGGAATAAAAGACAAAAAAACAAAACACCCCTCCAGGTCCGACGTAATCCACAGAGGTCCCACGATGATTTCAGCTCTGCTACATGAAGCTGACAGGAGCGGCAGTAGAACACGACCGCTCTCTATCAGCTCCATGCAGAAACTGAAGTGAAGCTCGCTGTCAGCAGTGACGTCACTGAGGTAATGCCGGGGCGTGTAAGGTGATGATGCGTGCGGTAGTGCCGGTGTTTGTGCGGTGATGATGCGTGCGGTAGTGCCTGCGTGTGCGGTGATTATGCGTGCGCTAGTGCCTGCGTGTGCGGTGATGATGCGTGCGGTAGTGCTGGTATATGTGCGGAGATGATGCGTGCGGTAGTGCCGGAGTGTGTGCGGTGATGATGCGTGCGTTAGTGCCTGCGTGTACGGTGATGATGCGTGCGTTACTGCCTACGTGTGCGGTGATGATGCGTGCGGTAGTGCCGGTGTTTGTGCGGTGATGATGCGTGCGGTAGTGACTGCGTGTGCGGTGATGATGCATGTGGTAGTGCCTGCGTGTGCGGTGATGATGCGTGCGGTAGTGCTGGTATATGTGCGGTGATGATGAGTGCGGTAGTGCCGGAGTGTGTGCGGCGATGATGCGTGCGTTAGTGCCTGCCTGTGCGGTGATGATGCGTGCGGTAGTGCTGGTGTATGTGCGGTGATGATGCGTGCGGTAGTGCCTGCGTGTGCGGTGATGATGCATGCGGTAGTGCCTGCGTGTGTGGTGATGATGCCTGCGGTAGTGCCTGCGTGTGCGGTGATGATGCGTGCGGTAGTGCCTGCATGTGCGGTGATGATACGTGCGGTAGTGCCTGCGTGTGCGGTGATGATGCATGCGGTAGTGCTGGTGTATGTACGGTGATGATGCATGCGGTAGTGCCTGCATGTGCGGTGATGATGCGTGCGGTAGTGCCTGCGTGTGCGATTATGGTGGGGGCGGTAGTGCCTGCGTGTGCGGTGATGATGCGTGTGGTAGTGCCTGCATGTGCAGTGATGATGCATGCGGTAGTGCCTGCGTGTGCGAAGATGATGCGTGCGGTAGTGCCTGTGTGTGCGGTGATGGTGGGGGCAGTAGTGCCTGCGTGTGTGGTGATGATGCATGCGGTAGTGCCTGCGTGTGCGGTGATGATGCGTGCAGTAGTGCCTGCGTGCGCGGTGATGATGCGTACAATAGTGCCTGCATGTGCGGTGATGATGCGTGTGGTAGTGCCTGCGTGTGCGGTTATGGTGGGGGAGGTAGTGCCTGCGTGTGCGGTGATGATGCGTGCGGTAGTTCCTGTGTGTGCGGTGATGATGTGCGCGGTAGTGCCTGCGTGTGCAGTGAATGGTGGGGGCAGTAGTGCCGATGTTTGTGTGGTGATGGTGGGGTCTCTCTCAGCATAAAAAAAAAAATTACGGATCCGTTTTTTACTGGATCCGTCGCATCAGTTTTTACACAATCTGAGACGGATCCGTTGCATCAGGCACCAACCGGATTGTGCCTGATTGGGAAAAACGGATGTGTGAACTTAGCCATAATAATGTGCTGTTGGTTAATTAGGGCAACTCCAAGGATTATCAGGGACTTTTCAATTTATTTTAAGGGGCTAAGAACGTCCAGGCGTGGAGTCGCTAACTACCTCCCTGTACTGCCCAGCACTGATCTGTGCTGACTCAGAGTGATCACAGATGGCTCCTGCCGGTGATCCTGCCACTTAATGTTATCTCACTGTGGAGAGAGGTGAGAGTAACGCTTCTCATGATTTTACCTAATGGAGCGGATCTGTCATGAGGTCTGCAGTTTTGTACATGGTGCAGATTTAGGTGACAGGTCTGCTTTAAAATAGAATTTTGTAGTTTAAAATATTCCAATTTGTGATCAGCATTGCTGAATGGGTGTGGTTAGGGTCATGGATATGAGTGTGGCCTAAAAATTTGCCAATGCACGTAAAGCAAACTTTGCCCTTCTTTTCCTATTTTAAAAGTTGGGAGGTCTGCTAGTGTCTGTGCACAGACCCAGAACACAGACTTCTCAGTCTGTGTTACTGTTCAGGTTCTGCCACCGGGATAAAAAAAGGCAAAATGTGGATTAAAGCAGGATATTTGATAACCTTTCTATGGCTGGGCTTCCAAGGAGACTGTGATTTTTACTGTATGCAGCAATATATATCTAATACACTGTGTGCAGAATTATTAGGCAAATGAGTATTTTGAACACATGATAATAGGCTTGAGAGCCAACTACCAATTAAGTAAATCAGGTGATGTGCATCTCTGTAATGAGGAGGGGTGTAGTGTAATGACATCAACACCCTATATAAGGTGTGCTTAATTATTAGGCAACTTCCTTCCTTTGGCAAAATGGGTCAGAAGAGAGATTTGACGTGTGAAAAGTTCAAAATTGTGAGATGTTTTGCAGAGGGATGCAGCAGTCTTGAAATTGCCAAATGTTTGAAGCGTGATCACTGAACAATCAAGCGTTTCATGACAAATAGCCAACAGGGTCGCAAGAAGCGTGATGGGCAAAAAAGGTGCAAAATAACTGACCATGAATTGAGGAAAATCAAGCGTGAAGCTGCCAAGATGCCATTTGCCACCTTTTTGGCCATATGTCAGAGCTGAAACGTTACTGGAGTATCAAAAAGCACAAGGTGTGCCATACTCTGGGACATGGCCAAGGTAAGGAAGCCTTAAAAACGACCACCTTTGAACAGGAAACATAATATGAAACATCAAGACTGGGCCAAGAAATATTTTAAGACTGATTTTTCAAAGGTTTTATGGACTGATGAAATGAGAGTGACTCTTGGTGGGCCAGATGGATGGGCCAGAGGCTGGATCAGTAAAGGGCAGAGAGCTCCACTCCAACTCAGACGCCAGCAAGGTGGAGGTGGGGTACTAGTATGGGCTGGTATCATCAAAGATGAACTTGTGGGACCTTTTCGGGTTGATGATGGAGTGAAGCTCTTTCAGAATGCTCTTGACATCAGTCTTGGCCGAAGGTTCACCTTCCAACAAGACAATGACCCTAAGCACACAGCTAAAATAACAAAGTAGTAGCTTCAGAACAACTCTGTGACCATTCTTGACTGACCCAGCCAGAGCCCTGACCTAAACAGAATTCAGCATCTCTGGAGAGACCTAAAAATGGCTGTCCACCAACGTTCACCATCCAACCTGACGGAACTGGAGAGGATCTGCAAGGAGAAATAGCAGAGGATCCCCAAATCCAGGTGTGAAAAACTTATTGTATCATTCCCAAGAAGACTCATGGCTGTACTAGCTCAAAAGGGTGCTTCTACTCAATACTGAGCAAAGGGTCTGAATACTTATGACCATGTGATATTTCAGTTTTTCTTGTTAATAAATTTGAAAAATGTCTACATTTCAGTTTTTTTCTGTCAAGATGGGGTGCAGAGTGTACATTAATGAGGAAAAAAAATGAACTTTTTTGAATTTACCAAATGGCTGCAATGACTGGGGAGGCTGGGGCATGTAAATCTATGGGGAGGCTGGGGGCACTTACAGTGGCATGCAAAGGTTTGGGCCCCCCTGGTCAAAATTTCCATTATTGTGAACAGTTAAGCAAGTAGAAGTTAAAATGATCTCTAAAAGGCTGAAAGATAAAGATGACACAATTCCTTTGAATTTTAGGCAAAACAAAATATTTTATATATTTTATATATTGTCAAACCTTCAGAGGTAGTCTATTGTAAATTTTGACTTGTGCTTAGAATAATTATCCATTTGTCATCCTCTTTTTAACTTTAGCATTTTTACAGATCGTGTAAGGTTTACATCAAGAATTTGCTGAAATGTAATTGAATCCATTCTTCCCTCTACCCATGAAATGTTCCTTGTGCCATTGGCTTCAGTACAACCCCAAAGCATGATGGATCCATTAACATGCTTAAAGGTTGGGGTTTTGTTCTTTTCCTGAAATTCTGTGCCCTTTTTTCTCCACACATAATTTTGATCACTGTGGACAAAGAGTTCTTTTTTAACATCATCAGTCCACATGACTTGTTTTCAAAATTTGTCAGGCTTGTTTAGATGTTCTATTGCATACTTCTGATACTGCATTTTATGGTGAGGTTGCAGGACAGGTTTTCTTCAAATGACTCTTCTATGAAGACCATATTTGTGCAGGTGTCTCTGAACAGTAGAACAATGTACCACAACTCCAGAGTCTGCTAATTGTTCCTGAAGGTCTTTTGCAGTCAATGGGTGTTCTGATTTGTGTCTCTAGTAATCCTAAGGGGTACTTTACACGTTGCGACATCGCTAGCATCGACTAGCGATGTCGAGCGTGATAGTACCCGCCCCCATCGCTCATTCAATATTTGGTGATCGCTGCCGTAGCGAACATTAACGCTACGGCAGCGTCACACGCACATACCTGCTCTGCGACGTTGCTGTGACCGGCGATCTGTCTCCTTTTTAAGGGGGCGGTTCGTTCAGCGTCACAGCGACGTCACAGCAGCGTCACTGAACCGTCGCCCAATAGAAAAGGAGGGGAGGAGATGAGCGGCCAGAACATCCTGTCCACCTCCTTTCTTCCTCCTTTTCCAGTGGACATCTCCAGTAAGGAGATGTTTGTCATTCCAGCGGCGTCACACATAGCGATGTGTGCTGCCGCTGGAATGACAAACAACATCGTACCGGCAGCAGCACCGATATTATGGAAATGAACGACGTGTCAACGAGCAACGATTTTGCATGTTTTTGCGCTCGTTGATCGTCGCTCATTTGTTTTACACGCTGCGATGTCGCTACCGTCACCGGATGTGCGTCACTAATGACGTTACCCCAACGATATATCGGCAGCGATGTCGCAGCGTGTAAAGTACCCCTAAGTGCGATCACAGAAATTTTGCTGTAAAAAAGCTGAAGTTCAAAAGAGGATGGGATCTACAAATAGATAATGATCTTAAACAAACATCAAAATCCACAATAGATTACCTCAAATGGCGCAAGCTGAAGGTTTTACAATGGCCCACAGGATGTTGATCTGAACATCATTGAAAATCTGTGGCTTATTTAAAAATCATACAATGTAATTTATGGATTTTTATTCTGTCTGTCACAGTTGAAGTGTACCAACGATAAAACTTACAGACCGCTCCATTTTGCCACGATTACTATGGGATAGCAGGAAACCGGGGCTTCTACGATGGCTCTCAATCTAGGGGCCCTAAGCTATCCCTAACCTCAGGGATACTCCTAATGGTGTAGAAGCCTGGGTCTCCTTCCAGGCTCTGCCCTTGACCAGTCCTGATATGGTATCCCCTACACTTCCTCCAGGGAGGGACAAGACAGAAGTGAGATGACACCCACAGAAATAGAGAGAGCGAGGAAACTAAAACCCTGTCACTCAGCGTGCACACACAGAAGTATAAGACAATAAGGGATTAGAAGGAAAACAAGATGAAAAAAGGAAGAAACAGGACAAAAGGTGTAAACTCCACAACCGCTCCAAGCAAAAAGCAACACTTTCACCAGAAAGTCTGAGACACCAAAGCTCACAGACCAACACAGAATAAACTATAGCTGGTATCGATAGAAGAGGAAGGAAGGAGGTGGGCGGCATGTTACGGCCGGTCATCTCCGCCCCTCCGCTTCTATTGGGCGGCCGCTTAGTGACGACGCACGAACCGCCCCCTTAGTAAGGAGGCGGTTCGTCGGCAACACCGACGTCGCTAGGCAGCTAAGTCCGTGTGACGGCTCCAAACGATATTGTGCGCCTCGGGCAGCGATTTGCCCGTGACGCACAAACTACGGGGGCAGGCACGCTCGCTAGCGATATCGTTATCGATATCGCTGCGTGGGACGGGGCCTTTAGGGTTTCACATGGACAGCAAAGTAACTTTTTAATGTAACACCAATAAGGAAAATCATATTTTAACAAGTTTGGAAGTGGCAGCTCTATTCTTCCCATTTTCTGTATATCATAGTATCATAGTATCATAGTTTTTAAGGTTGAAGGGAGACTCTAAGTCCATCTAGTTCAACCTGTAGCCTAACATGTTGATCCAGAGGAAGGCAAAAAAAACCCAATGTGGCAAACAAGTTCCAATGGGGAAAAAATTTCCTTCCTGACTCCACATCCGGCAATCAGACTAGTTCCCTGGATCAATACCCTGTCATAAAATCTAATATACATAACTGGTAATATTAAATTTTTCAAGAAAGGCGTCCAGGCTCTGCTTAAATGTTAGTAGTGAATCACTCATTACAACATCATGCGGCAGAGAGTTCCACAGTCTCACTGCTCGCACAGTAAAGAATCCTCGTCTGTGATTATGATTAAACCTTCTTTCCTCAAGACGTAGCGGATGCCCCCGTGTTCCAGTCGCAGGCCTAGGTGTAAAAAGATCTTTGGAAAGGTCTCTGTACTGTCCCCTCATATATTTATACATTGTGATTAGATCCCCCCTAAGCCTTCGTTTTTCCAAACTAAATAACCCCAAGTGTAATAACCTGTCTTGGTATTGTAGCCCACCCATTCCTCTAATAATCTTGGTCGCTCTTCTCTGCACCCTCTCCAGTTCAGCTATGTCCTTCTTATATATCGGTGACCAGAATTGTACACAGTATTCTAAGTGCGGTCGCACTAGTGACTTGTACAGAGGTAGAACTATATTTTTTTCATGAACACTTATACCTCTTTTAATACATCCCATTATTTTATTAGCCCTGGCAGCAGTTGCCTGACACTGTCCACTAAAGTGAAGTTTACCATCCACCCATACACCCAAGTCTTTTTCTGTGTCTGTTTTACCCAGTGTTCTACAATTAAGTACATAATCATAAATGTTATTTCCTCTACCCAAGTGCATGACCTTACATTTATCTACATTAAACTTCAATTGCCACTTCTCAGCCCAATCCTCCAATTTACATAAATCTCCCTGTAATATAAAATTATCCTCCTCTGTATTGATTACCCTGCAGAGTTTAGTATCATCTGCAAATATTGAAATTCTACTCCGCATGCCCCCAACAAGGTCATTTATAAATATGTTGAAAAGAAGCGGGCCCAATACTGACCCCTGTGGTACCCCACTATGAACTGAGACCCAGTCCGAGTGCGTACCATTAATAACCACCCTTTGTTTCCTATCACTGAGCCAGTTTTTAACCCAGTTACAAATATTTTCCCCTATCCCCATTATTCTCATTTTATGTACCAACCTTTTGTGTGGCACCGTATCAAAAGCTTTTGAAAAGTCCATATACACAACATCCACTGCATTTCCCTGGTCCAGGCTTGAACTTACCTCTTCATAGAAGCTGATCAAATTAGTTTGACCGGATCGATCCCTCATAAACCCATGTTGATACTCTGTCATAAGGTTATTTTTCTTGAGATACTCCAGTATAGCATCTCTCAAGAAACCCTCAAGGATTTTACCAACCGTAGAGGTTAAACTTACCGGCCTATAATTTCCCGGCTCAGTTTTTGTCCCCTTTTTGAATATTGGCACCACATTTGCTATGCGCCAGTCCTGCGGTACCGACCCTGTTATTAAGGAATCTGAGAAGATTAAAAATAATGGTCTATCTATCACAGAACTCAATTCCTGTAGTACTCTGGGGTGTATGCCATCCGGGCCCGGAGATTTGTCAACCTTTATTGATTTCGAGGTGGCGACGTACTTCCTGCTGGGTTAAGCAGGTAATATTCAAGGGTGAATTTATGGTATCACTGGTCATGTCATCTGCCATGGCATTTTCTTGTATAAAAACCGTAGAAAAAAAGTCATTCAGCAGGTTGGCTTTACCCTCATCCCCTTCCACCATTTCACCAAGACTATTTTTAAGGGGGCCAACACTATCGCTTTTCAGTTTTTTACTGTTTATGTAGTTAAAGAATATTTTAGGATTATTTTTACTTTCTCTCGCAATGAGTCTCTCTGTCTCAAACTTAGCTAACTTAATTTGCTAACTTAATATGATATACTGCAAGCCAGCAGTGGAGATACACCCGAATATATCGGCATAGGAGAAATTTCATACACGCCTAACACAACTCCCTTTTTTATGCTATGGACTAAATGATGCTGACAGTTATTTTATATTTAAGATGACGAAAATGCTTGCTATGATGAACAACTGTCACAGAAAATGAATCAACAGGGACCCTGATGAGCATAGCGAGTTGCATGCTTGATTGCTTGTGGGCTGACAGACGTATTATTAGCGTTAAGGGATGACTCTTAGTTAGCTATAGACTCTCTCGATAAAAACAAAATAGGCAAATATTTCCTAGCTTCTGAAAGAGAGTCAAAATTGGCTTATCGACAGGATAAGCTGTGTTCCCTGCTTGATAAAGCTTTCATCAAGCAGATGCCTACCAGCCACATGTACATTGGGGAAAATAAGTATTTGATACACTGCCGATTTTTGTAAGTTTTCCCACCTACAAGGAATAGAGAGGATGGCGAGGTCTGTTATTTTTATCATGAGTATACTTCAACTGTGACAGACAGAATCCCCACAAAATATCTAGGAAATCACACTGTATGATTTGTAATAATTAATTTGCATTTTATTGCATGAAATAAGTATTTGATACAATAGAAAAATAGAACTTAATATTTGGTGCAGAAACTCTTTATTGCAGTTACAGAGGACTCCTTTCTGAAGAAGCGTGTTTACCATGCAAAATGCGCGTAATTGGTGGGGGCCACCCCTCCCCCTGGTACTGCTGGCACTTTACCTGCAATGAGTAACCTTTATATTTGTGGAATGTTTCATTGATTGTGGTTTGTCCAGTGTTGACAATTTGCATTATTGTATACTGTGGACATTGTGCCTATATGCTTGCTTCATGGTATATGTCATTACTGTAAACTTGTCTATGTGTACTGAACATGCCTAATATTCTGGTGTTCTGCATTTACAGTAGTTACCTGTAGTTGTGCTGTCCTACCCTCTATATCACTTTTATTCACTTGAATTAATAAAATGCTTTTGCTATTTTGCAACAGCTCTCCATTCTTTCTAAGTGGGAAAACGTACAAATCGGCAATGTATCATATTCTTATTTTTCACACTTTATAGCAAGGAGACCCTTCCCCACTGCGGTAGAGTCAACAATACCAGACTTGTGCCAGCTCTACCACTAAAAGTAACTGAAGCAATTAAAATATAAATTTCATGACAGTTTTAATAGCCGCTAGCCACCCTGCAGTCCCAGCCTGGCCACATACTTTGGCAAAGAGAACAATCCACTAGTGAGCTCTATGGTTTACAGTCTGCTCTTGTTGCTCTGACGTCAATTGGATTGCTGGAATTTTGTATATGAACACCTTTTCACATGTATAGCACCATGGAATCAATGGTGCACTAAAAATAAATAATAATAAATATCTGGCCAGCCACAGTGCCCCTGTTCTAGTAGCCTGGGAGAGCACAGTTCAGACTAGCAGCATGACCATGCCTCTGGTCTGAACTGTCAGTCATTAAGCGTGCACTGCCCACGGTAAGGAAGTCTGAAACTTTATCTTAAAAACACCACTTTAACAGTGCTGAAGTCATTGACCACTGTTTTTTTTTGTGACTTGGTATCCCAGCATTGTGTTATATGTTAAGCTAAACTTTTATTTTTCTCTATATCTCCTACCTAGCCATAATTTTGTATCTCCTACCTGTCTATTGTGTTCTGTGTTTATACTGTACTGGCACTGGGACTGCCAGATCTGCCCATCTGTCATACTCTATACTGTGCGGTTTCTGTCACAGCCAATAGACAGCTACACATATTATGCTCTCCATTGTGTTTTATGTCTGAGCTGTACTGCTGCTGGGAACCTTAATGTGCATAGTATAAGTATAAGAAACCTTAAATTGCTGCCCAAAAAAAATATAAGTTTTAAACAGTGTCTTAAAAAAGCATTGCTTCTTCATTTTCTAAAAAGCAAATTTGTTGCTGATTCCCAAAAAGGGATCATATTTGGAAGGCTTGTTAACAAGCCATTGCTTATTTACAGTACATAATGTCTTTGTGTAGTGAGCAAGAAATTTTATAATTTGTATAAAAAAATGTTCTGCCAAAAATTATTCAAGTTTGCTGTCATGGTTGAAATAAGCCATAGCATTGTCATCCTCTTATTTCATCCACCAAAACATAACTTTACTTTAACTATTATTTTGTGAACCTTACTGCTTCTTCATTGGCCATACGCTCTAGCTCCTGGTGCTTTCCCATTGCTTATACAAATAATCAACAAATTAAATTCCTCTTGTTCCTCCACAAAGAGGGATAGTTAATATTTTTTGCACTGCTAAAAGAAACTAAACATTTCTTTGCTGCTAGTCACAAAAAAAGGATAATTGTTGGACCATCATTTGTCAAAAAGCCTTTGCTTCTTCCATATTCAATACGTATGTATAAACACTGGCATATAGCAACCCTCTACCCCAAAAAGGGAAGATATGTGGAATGTTTAGTTTTTTTTATTTAAAAAGCATAATATGTCCAGTAGTATAGTGTGTTATTAAGCAGGCTGTTGGTTATTACTCATTAGCCATATAATGTATATTGAGATCACTTTGGCATTACTAAGCTATTGTTCTGAGCAGATCTCAGAGTGTCATTAATATCTTCTCAAAGCATTTGCAGCCTTTCTCCAATAGAATGGAGCAGCAGTGCACATGCCCGACTACCACAGCGTTCATTCTTTAACACTAGAAGTCCCAGAGAGGGGTCATTTAATATTTCTACCTTTGGAACCCAGGGAGTTCAACATTTCTGGGACTTTTAGTGTTAAGGGGTTACAAAAAATAAAAGCAGAGAAAATAATGAAAAAAAAAATACACAATAAATGTGCATTTCTATGTAAAAGCAAAAATAAACACAATACACATATTTGGCATTGCTACATTGAACCATCTGATCTATAAAACTGTTTAACTTTTTAACCCCTATAGTGAAAAAAATAAAAAAGATGGCAAAAATAGTTTAATTACACCGCCAAACAAAACCTGGAAAAAACACGATCAAGAAAGTCGTATGTGAATTGACATGTTATCCATGAAATTGTCATTTTTCCCCACAAAAAAGAAACCTGCACTCAGCTCTGTCACTGGAAAAATAAAAAAAAAAATCTACAGCTCTCAGACTATGGAGATGCAAAAATAAATTAGTTTTTGCTAGAAAATTTCTAGAAAATTGTTTTTAGCGTTTCAAACAGCAAATCATCACAAAACCATAAAAATGTGGTGTCTCTGTAATTATTCTAACAAAAGCATCCTTAAAAGCTTCCTTATCAGTTATGCACCAATTTTAGTGCTTTACCTGTCTCTTCCCAATTGCCCTGGTGCGGTGGCAATCGGGGTAATACTTTTGGGGTTGATGTCAGCTTTGAATTGACAGTGGACAACAAGCCCAGGGGTTAGTAATGGATAGGTATCTATCAGACACCCCTATTACTAACCTGGCAAGTATATAGTTAAAAAAAGACACATACACAGGAAAAAAAAAGATTATTTAAATGAAGACTCCTCCACACACCCTCGCTCACTAATTTTTTACTTTAAAATAAATGTTGGAAGTTTTGATATAATACAAAGAGTAATGTCCCACAATGCCCATTGATTCTATAGGTCACTGCTGCTCAGCAGCAAACCAGAACTGAGAAATTCCGAGCTGCCACTGACCGTCATGAATTATGTATTTTTGAGATGTAGATGGAAACCCCAATGTAAGTGCTGAACATAGAGAGCAGGATAAAATGTGAATTGAGCCTTAAGGTCATGTGCACACATTGAGTATTTGGTGAATTTTTACTTCAGTAGTTGTAATAACCAATCAGAAAATACATTTCAACAATAGTATAAAAGCGCAAATAATTTTATTCAATAAGTTAAAATCTCAAAACCGCTTAATTAAACAATAATATATCATAATAAATTAACAAGGAGCCTCCTGAGGATCTGGATACGAAACACGTGTTGGGGCAGCATGGTTCGGCAGATACCTAGTACATAAGTAAAAACAAAAAAGCTAGCACTGAATGTGCACTACAGCACTGAAAATTCCAACTGTACTTATTATAAATTTGAGATTTTTGGCAAAAAATTGCAATTTCTTGAGCTACCCCGCCACTCCACGGCAAATCTCATTTGTGGCAGTCCTAACACTAAAATATTTTTATAAAATGTGCCAAACGGCCTCACATATGAAATAGTAGAACTGCTCTTAGCAGCACTCACCTGGTCTATTTCAATCCCGTACCCATGACTGAATCATGGCTGTGGGCGGGACAGGTCCAAGCAAATGCTGCATGAAGTAAATAGCCTGTGGACAGGGCCTGATGACTGAATGTGAACAGTCAACAATCGCCAAAATCTAGACAGGTGGAATACCCGCCCACAGCCATGACTCAGTCGTGGGTACGGCATTGAAATAGACCAGGTGAGTGCTGCTAAGAGCAGTTCTACTATTCATATGTGAGGCCGTATGGCACATTTTATAAAAATATTTTAGTGTAGGACTGCCCCAAATGAGATTTGCCGTGACGTGGCAGGGTAGCTCAAGAAATTGCAATTTTTTTCCAAAAATCTCAAAATTTTTATAATAAGTACAGTTTGGAATTTTTAGTGCTGAAGTGCACATTTAGTGCTGACTTTTTGTTTTTTCTTCATTGAATTGGTTGGTGGCTGACCCCCACCTTGCTATGCATCCCAATTTGGGATTTATTCCACCTGTCTAGATTTTGGCGATTGGTGACTGTTCACATTCAGTCATCAGGCCCTGTCCACAGGCTATTTACTTCTTGCAGCATTTGCTTGGACCTGTCCCGCCCACAGCCATGACTCAGTCATGGGTACGTGATTGAAATAGACCAGGTGAGTGCTGCTAAGAGCAGTTCTACTATTCATATGTGAGGCTGTATGGCACATTTTATAAAAATATTTTAGTGTAGGATTGCCCCAAATGAGATTTGCCGTGACGTGACGGGGTAGCTCAAAAAATTGCAATTTTTTGCCAAAAATCTCAAAATTTTTATAATCAGCACTAAAAATTCCAAACTGTACTTAAGTGCACATTTAGTGCTGGCTTTTTGTTTTTTCTTCATCTAGTACATAAGTAAGTTTTATATTTTAACATTGGGAATTGTTTTCTATTGAATTTTGTCATACTATTCATTGATGTGGCAGTACAACTATTTCACCACTAGGTGGCAACCTTTGTTCATTTTATTCTGATAGAAAATCCCACTTACATATCTCCTTATATTTATGTACAATTTGGCAGTGGATATAGAATCTGTGTCCATGTAGCTATTGGTATATTGTGCTCTGGTCATTTCGGACTGGTGATCCTTGTTAATTTAATATGATATATTATTGTTTAATCAGGCTGTTTTGAGATTTTAATTTATTGAATAAAATTATTAGAATTTTTATACTCTTGTTGAAATTTATTTTCTGATTGGTTATATCCTGTTTGAGTTTAGCTCTACCACATCAACTGGTTGTTTGTGAACACTCCAAACTCAGTGTTTGTAAGCCAAAACCAGAAGTGGGTAAAAAATGGAAAAATGGTGACGTGTTTCTATGATACTTTTCCTCTTATTGCTCCAATCGTTCCTTTGGTTTACAAATACAAAAAATGCCACCAATAAAAGTATCAACTCAATCTATAAAAACAAGTCCTCACTCAGGTCCATCATCCATTAACAGAAATATAGGATTATTTCACGTTTCTTGTAGCAGAAAGGTTCTGGAAAAGCAACATGGCTCCCCCTGAAAGGAATCCAGTGAAATCTACTCTCACAAATACAAATCTCTACCTCCATTTTGAGATCAACAGTGTGCTTAAACCGCAGTTAACATACACATTTTCCATTACCGTAGGGAGGAGAGCCCACTTAATTTACAGGGTGTGTGTCACCAGAAACTGAAGCTGGGAACAGTGTATTTGGCACTGAAATGGCATATTTGCAATTTTCGCTCTGCAGTATTTTGGAAAATAACCAAGGAAGCAAAAGTGTCAATATACTTATAGATGAAAGATGAATTCCCAGAGAGATGAAATTTCCTAAATGAGGTCACATGAGTGAGGATTCTGCTGTTCTGTAACTAGGGGGCTCTGCAAACTATTCTAGGAAAATCTGAGCTCCAAAAGTTAAATAGTGCTGCTTCCAACTTGAGCACTTCCACATTTAGGAGAAATTGTCTATCAAATTAGAAGGCCACTTTTATCAAATCCCGCTTGTCAAAATGTAAAATCTGGGACTAAAACAACATTTTAGTGGTAAAAATGCAATTATTTTTTTTTCACCGCCCAATGGTATTAAATTCTGTGAAAAACCTGTAGTGTTACTATGGTCACTGATTCTGCCAATGTGACATGGCAACCGCAACGGATCCCAGACAAAATCTGCACTCCAATATGGTACATCTTCCCTATTGAGCCTTGCATTTTGGTGGGAAAGTAGTTACTGTACACATATGGGCTCAGGAGAAGTTGCGTAACAAATTATGTGGTCCATTTTCTCCTATATCCCTTTTTGAATGTTTAAAAAGTTTTGGCTAAAACATTTTAGTCGAAAAAAAATACTTTTTTCTTTTTCACAGCTCACTGTGGGTTTAAAATGATCACTAGAACACCAGATTAATTCCTCAAAGTGTGCAGTATCCTTAATGAGGTCACTTGTGGGTGTTTCTGCTTCTCAGGACTTCTACGAATGTGGTATGGAGTCTTAAATCTGTTGTTGTAAAATTTGTGCTCTAAAAGTCAAATGTTGCTACATCCCTTCCAAGCTCGGTTGTGTGCCCAAACTGTAATTTTTGACCACAGAAGGGGCATCGGCCTGATCAGGAAGAATTGCACAACAAATTGTCTCCTTCTACCCTTGTGTAAATGAGATATTTTGGGCTAAATCAACATTCTCTTGGAAAAAAATAATATTTACTTTTCAGAGCCCAACATTCTAAATTTCTGTAAAGCAATAAAAGGTTCAAGAAGCTCATTCCATGCTTAGAAACATTTTTCAAGATGTGTAGTTTCCAAAATGGGGTCCCTTATGGGGGGTTTCTGTTGCTTTGGCACCTTGAAGGCTCTGCAAATGTGATATGGTGTCTGCAATGTGTTCCAGCAAATGTTGCGCTGCAATAGTCAAATGTGGCCCTAACCATCCAAGCCATGCTATGTGCCCAAAGAGTTGTTTCCAGCCAAATGTGGTCCATTCCTGTACTCAAGAGAAATTGCACAACAAATTGTGGGGTCCATTTCCTCCTTTTAATCTTGTGAAAATTAAAATTTTTGAGGCTAAAGCAAAAAGTGGTCCCAAAAAATATAGATTTTTTAAATTTATTGAAAAAAAATAGAATTGCTGCTACACTTTTAACCTTTTTAACATACCAACAGAAAAGTATTTTCAAAAATGGTTCTGATGTACAGAAGACATGTTCAATATCATAGTATTAACTATTTTGATTGGTATCTGTTTTAAGTGCATTTTTTTTCCTTTTACCTTTTTCTTTTTACATAATTTCAATATTTTCACAATGCAAATTTACTACTTACAAAGTATAATGTGGAAAACAATATTTGAATCACTGAGATATGTGAAAACATGCCATAGCAATTGGCAGGTAATCTGAAGGAGGCTGGATTTGAAAAATGTGTCCTGAAGGGGTTGAGGTAGGCCTGCAATGTAATGTTCTGGAAACCCGTTTTAAAGTCTTTGAACATTTTTCCTCTACAGACACTTTTGTTTTCTTTGCTTAAGATATTATCTAAAAATGCATATTTTCTCTTTACGATTTGCATAGTAAATAATGAATAATTAATCTAGGATTTGCGCTAACATCTGTTTTATATCATTTTTGTTAAGGCACTGAAATACAAGCTGTCACTGCTTCCTGCAGCAGGTGCACTTATTGGTGGAATAGTTGGTGGGCCTATAGGCCTGATGGCAGGATTCAAAGTGGCTGGCATTGCAACTGCAATTGGAGGTGGACTATTAGGCTTCACAGGAGGAAAAGTTTTACAAAAAAAGAAAGAAAATGTTGGAAGAGAGCAGATATCCAGTATAGCATACAATCCAGAGGAAGAAAGAAAATCCACGTAAACAATGTATATATTTTAATAAAAGTCTTGTAAGAGGTTTAACATAATTTTGAAATTATATGTATTTTTGTAATGCATGTTTGGTAATAATATTAGCCTTGTTAATTTGAAAACAAAATGTAAAGACTATTGTTGACCTTTATTTATAGTAAGGAAAGAATACAAAATCCAGTGGATCCAGGTATGGGTAAATTCATTAAAACTCACTGTTTATTGTTCCATTAAAAATGTAATTTTGGGTCACAGATGTTCCACAGAGTTACAGATCGAGTCATCCGACGCGTTTCGACATAACTTGTAGTTGTACTGTCTTATTCATGGATGTTTATAGTAAGTCCTAAAACTAAATATTTCATCTACATAAGAAAAAAATTCTGACATCAATGGAAATAAAGCGTTTATCTAAACTTCAATAATGGTTAAAATAGCAAAGTGAGCATTCAGGAGTTCCAGAATAAAATTCCCTTACATATCTCACTGAAGATGCAAGGTATTTCCTAACTTGTAGGCTCTCTGACGAAGAGGTTGAGGATACTGTAAAATGCTTGCTGCTTGTTAAAGTCCCAGGACCTGTTGACTTCTCAGGATTTTATTAAAAAAAATTAGCATCTATTTAATTCCACATATTGTTAAAGTATCTAACCTCTTACTTCAAGGAATCAGTATGTGATAAACCTAAAAATTTGATCACTACTCAAAAAAAGAGCCAATGTGATCACACACACTCATGTAGTTCACAGTGAATCATACAACCTACAAAGAACTACAACACTTTTACATAGAAAATATCTTTATTAAGAGAATATGTATATAAAATAAGATAAAAATGCACAGCAATACAATAACATGAGGATAGGAGACATCTTTTTCTCTGATTGAAATCACATGGTGGCCAGCAATAATAAATTATATCTCCTAGTCAGATGAAGTGTAAACAAAATCCCCTCTGAAAATTACTTTCAGGAATTTATTTCAAAAAATTCATCCGACTGAATAAAATTGAATACTTTGGCCAAACATACAATGAAAAAGTCTCAAAAGCTGAACCCAAAGTCTGTACACCCTGTACAGCAAATGGATGGCAAGAAGAAATCAGGACAGTATGTCTATAGCAAGAGTGACAGATGTGACACTGCACGGACTGTAGAAATGCATGAACATTTAGTAGTGTAATGGGGAATGTCAGGAGTCAATGCCATTTATAAATAGGTAATGTCATAACTAAATGAATGGAATATGGGGTAATAATAACAAGAAATGTGAGTCCTGACATGCCGCAACACACAAAATAGATAGTCACATGCAAGTGTACAAAAACATCTAAAGTAATCACATACTGTATCTTACCATGGGACACCCTGACGCGTTTCGTCAATGCTTTATCCAAGGGCGCTTATCCAAATGCGGCCATTTAAATCACGCTGTCAGTATTTGACAATGTGATTCAAAGGGTTAACAGGTGCGGGTGGATCTCCAATCCAACTGCGCCTGTTAACCACACATTTCGCCATCAGAGCCCGTGATAACAGTAGATAGGTGACCATGGATGTACCAGTACGTCCTTGGTTGTACAGGAGTTAAAGCACATGAGCTTTCATGGTGTTTTCTAAACAATGTCTTAAGGCTGCTTTACATGCTGCGACCGCTAGCGATCGCACCCGCCACCGTCATTTGTGCGTCACGGGCAAATCACTGCCCGTGGCGAACAATATCGCCGGTACACGTCACACATACTTACCTTCCTAATGACATCGCTGTGGCCACTGAACAAACTCTTTTTTAAGGGGGCGGTTCATTCGGCGTCACAGCAACGTCACTTAGCGGGCCACCAATAGAAGTGGAGGGGCGGAGAGCAGCCGCATTCACGTCACTCGCACCTCGTTGCTGGAGGACGCAGGTATGTTGTTGTTCGTCGTTCCCGGGGTGTCACATGTAGCGATGTGTGCTGCCGTAGGAACAACGAACAACCTGCGTCCAGCACGAGCAACGATATTATGAAAATGAACGATGTGTCAACGATCAATTATTTGGTGAGTATTTGTGATTGTTAGCGGTCGCTCGTAGGTGTCACACGCAATGACGTCGCTAACGAGGCCGGATGTGCGTCACGAATTCCGTGACCCCGACGACATATCGTTAGATACGTCATTGCGTGTAAAGCGGCCTTAAGGCTACAGGATTTGAACATACATAACACCTATCTTAAACTTCCAACTGAACATTCTCAACCCATTCCTGTTTCCCACATTGTAAGGCTATGTGTGCATACTGAGTGTTAGGTTGTAGAAATTTCTGCACCAAATCTGCATGACCTGGCAGAAAAACACGGGTTTTTGTGTTGAGTTTTTGCCGCCTTTACATACCGTTTTTGATGCTTTTGTTTCCTTGCATTTTTCTTGCTTTTGGGGTGGAAAATGCTAGCAAAAACGCTGAAAGAATTGACATGCTGCAGTTTATTTTCTGCACTAAATCTGCATGGGAAAAATAAGCAACACGTGCACTACACTTCAGAATTCTCATCGACTTTGCTGGCATAGGCATGCAGCTCTGTGACAAAACTGCACACAAAAAACGCATAAAAAATGCTGTGTGTGCACATAGGCTTACATAAGTTTGCCCTCCCATCCCCCGCCTCCCCTCCAAATTATCATGGAGCCTATTATAGCCGTTATTAGGAACAATCCAGATATGTCTAGTGTAACAATTACTTTGTTTGCTGATAATAAGTTTGACAAAACCTCTGACCTCTTTTCCAAATCTGTTTGACGTAGTGAATTTTTTTCCATAACAGACCTTAAAAATCAACAGAACAAAATCAGAGGTTTTGTAATCTATGTCCGCACGCTGCATTTTTGTGGTGACCACAAAAATGCACCAACAACGCACCCTGTGGCAAAAAAACGCATAAAAAAAGCATACATTTTTTATCTGTTTTTTGACCGTGCGTGTTCTATGCGTGTTTTTTTTTATCAGCAATGGTTGAAAAACGCAGGGAAAAAGCAACATGCTGCATTTTTGTGCACCCCAGATAAAAAGCAACATGTGCACGGTAAATCTGAAATCTCATAGACTTTGCTGGGGAAGGAAAAGTGTGCAGTTTGTGGTGACTAAAAGGTCACCACAAAATGCATCAAAGAGCATCCAAAATTGCAGCGTGCACTTGAAGCCTAACACCTCACATCAAACACAAAAACTTATTGAGATTAATTTTGTTTTTTTTGTCTTTTGCATTCTTTATCTGGGGATTTTTATTTTAATGCTTTATTTTGCATTTATTTAATGAAAATATTAACATATTTACAATAGCAACCAACAGAATTAATAAGTATCATCAATGTCTACTGAAGCCACTTAGCTAGGGATTCTTAACCCTAATTCTTTGGATGAACTTTATTCCTCTAATTACCTTGGCCTTTTAAAAATTGTTATGCCCAACCTTAAACAATCGGATTATCCCAATTTACCATGCACAGGTAGAATTAAAACTATGAAAATCGTAATCCTTCCAAAGCTGGTCTAGTCTTTCGACCCAAGACCTTACAAAACACTGAAATCTATTGCAGAGGCAGATTTATTGGGAGCCAAAGACGCCCAAATACAACTAAGAATATAATATTCTATCATAAAAAAACTTGGATAACTCTCTGTTTAAAATATGCTAAAATACTATTAAGGAGCTAGAATTTAACAATTATTTAACATGAGTTAACTCTACATCCTACTGCCCCCAATCGGTGAAATTGGAAAATGACTTGGTCTTTCCTTCTAGCAAGTAGCAGCATTGATGTGGTCCTATTTAAGTCTTCTCCCTCTCTGCACTGATCAAGCTACTTTCTCTAAAAGAAAATTAGATTAGATAAAATGACAATTTGCAGTTGTTTGTCAGTCACCCAAACTTTTTTTTTAACAATGTGTTTTACTCAGACCTTCAATCAGAGAGTTTCAAATGGTGGACATCTGCTCTTCTTGTTCGACTCTTCTCTCTCAAATGAGTTGAGGTCCCTTTTCTCCATTCTAAATTCCCTGATAGATTCCAGATTAAAATTCAAAACATAATTTTTGGAGTCCAGTGCTGTATATACACACTATCGAGAATAGAACTACTGTGTCTCATGTATAGTGTAATTAATCACCCATCCTTGGATTGGAAACTGCCATGTATGTTACAATAGGAGGAGGATATCCATTCTTGCCTCAGAGATGGCAGATTTCTTGTGAGGTTCTGAGCAAGGGTAGCAGGCAAGTGTCTTGGATGGAAACATCCCTTAAAATACTATGTTGCGGGGGCGGAGCTAGCCGATTGCGCGTTAAGATGCTGAGAGACGGAGCTCTCAAACACCCATGGCGGACTCCCTCATTTTAAAGGCACTCACCGGGTCCTGGGTCGGTAATGGTGCGCAAGAGAGGACGGGCGATGGGCACACAGACCCCAGAGGGAGAAGGTGCCAATATCGCCCGCTTTTTCGGGACCACAGCCTCCCAGCCTGACACCGCTGCTCTTCCCAAGATGGCAATGGCAGACACTGAGGCAGGAGGTAACGCTCAGAGAACATGCAGCGGAGCAGCCTCACCGCCTCCACACATGGCAGCAGCCAGCACAGCCTTAACCACAGACACATCACAGCAAGGAACCACAGGGAAGAATATTGAAAACCCCTTGCCCCAGCTACAACAACGATCCCTAGATGAGCCACAGGCAGAGCAAGGCCCCAGCCTAATATTACAGCAGACCCCAGCAGCCATAGGGAACAGACCTGCAGCACCCGGAGAGGAGCCTATAATGCCACCACAACAACATTCATCACCTAAAGAAGAAAGACCCCCCCCAATTCAAACACCACCACCCGCACAAACAAGGGAGATAAGAATAAACCAGACCTGACACAGGGACAAGAGGAAGATTGGGATTGGAAAGCACATATCAGATCAATTCCAACCAGGCAGGAAATGGACTCCTTACTGGGGAAACTGAGGGAATCCCATAAGCAAGACTTGGCGTCTATACAATCAGAGATCAAACAAATTAGCCAGCGTGTAGCAGCTACAGAACAGGGACAGGAAGAGATAATTTTCCCATATAGAATCACATCAACAAGTCCTATCAGAGCACACAGCCCAGAAACAGGACATCCTGACCCATTTAGATGACATCGAGAACCGGCACCACTGTAATAACCTAAGGATCAGAGGCCTTACAGAGGCAGTGGAACCATCACAGCTGGAAGAATGGGTACAAAAATTCTTCACCCGCCTCCTCCAACGTGATTCAGAACAACGCATAGAACTGGACCGCATCCACAGATCTCTGGGTCCCAAATTCCCCGATCTGGCCAGACCAAGAGATGTGATATGTCGGGTCCACTTTTATAAAGAAAAGGAGGCCATGCTACAATGATGCAGAGAGAAAGGAGCGGATACATATAAAGGGACACCCTTGATTGTCCTACCAGACCTGGCACGAAGGACATTGCAACTACGCAAGGCCTTAAGACCACTACTCCAGTTCCTTAAAGATAAAGATGTTCCATATCGCTGGGGATATCCTTTCCAACTCATAGTGTTATGGACAAGATTATGAACTATTATGAGTTATGTGAAGATATCCAAAAAAACAGGATTTAAGATGGCGTTTGAACTGCATTCAGACATCACAAGACTCGGAGTCCAAAATGGCCGCCGTCAGGAGCAGACGTGAGTGAGGGAGCTCCTGACCGATCCATAAGCATCCTGCTCCCTGACGGACCATACACCCGTCTGGCTCCCCCATTCAGATCCCCGGAACACCACGAGGGTGGGGAGACCACCATTCTTGGAGTGCACCCACAAGGGCGCATCTTAAGACCCCCTAAAGCTGCAACCTGACGGGGCTCCGGGGCTGACAGGGCCTGGGAAACAAGGCCCCAAAGAAACAGAGGCACCCGCCTGAAGAATAATTGAACACATCAGGGGACTCCAGAGGAACGGACCGAGAAGGCCGGACGACCCTCGCCTACCCTCATTCTGGTACGGGCTGGTCTGGAGCTCCGGACTGCAGCAGGAGAAGAACCGCCGCCGCCATCTTAACTCTTCATCCGCTCGGGCCTGAGGAGGGTGGACGGAGCTGAGGCTGCACGGGCCGCCGGAGCAAGTCGGAAGACCGGAAGACCTGTGGAGATAGAGTGCCCGGATACTCACCTGCCTGTCGGGCGGCGGACTTGAGGTCAGGGAGCGGCGAGACGTGAGGGTTTCCGGAGAAGCCGCGTGGAGCTCCTGGGACGCGGCGGGAGATCTCGCGGCGTCTGGGGAGAACTCTGCAGCACCCGGCGGTGAGTGTGATCCCCTCTGGCATCGGGCTGCACGCCTGCTCCTCTCTCACGCCGAAGCCCCGGGTCCGTCCTGCGGTGTCTCTCTGGCCTGGTCGCGCGCACCTGACATCTCGGCGCTCCCTGACATAGCCCCCCCCCGTGGGACCCAGAGGCCGACATCGCTGCTGTGCGTGGAGCCTCAGTGAGCGGAGGGCTGGGAGGAAGACCCCGGACAAAGTCCCCCTGCACTGGGACATTATCAGGAGGAGGGCGAGGAGAGGGGATCAGACCCGGTTCAAGGGGACCCCCCTCCAAAAATAATACCAGGGCTAATTAAGAAACGTGGGGGGTCGCTCTGTGCCCCATCACACTACAGGGTGCCCTGCCGGCTCGGGTTGGGGCCTCCACAGCCTAGCAGCTGGGTCTGGGGCAAGATAATCTTATTGAAATCCAGATCCGCGCACCACTACAAGTACTGAGGCTGCAGGGGAGACCTAAAGGTGGAGACGCTATAGAGAGGGGTCACACAGACGTACCTCGAACATAGAGACGCTCTCTTTTCGCCCCCTTACCCCTCTTTGAGGGAGTGCAATGTATTAAGATCTGTGCTACCTGGAGGGAGCGGAGTGGCCTAACCCTTACCATTCACTCATTAAAGCATAAATCACGTATGTCTGACTTAAGCATGGTCAAAATCGGCAACGCACGTGCCAGTTCTCTGCCCAGACCAGTTAAGTCCACCACCCAGGCTGATGTGGATAAGTTTCTCAAAAAACACCTCCATGCAGCGGTCGCTAAAACAGGCAGCCCCCAAAGCACGTCCACAAATGATATACAGGATATGGATGACGATGAAAGTGACACAGAAGGTGCTGATAGTAGCAAGAGTCTCCCCATCTCAAGATCCTTTATAAAGCGGATCCTCAAAAATGCGCTAGATCCGGTGGCAAAGGAGCTATCAGACATCAAGCAAGAAATTGGTCAAATTGGACACAGGGTGGAAACTCTGGAAGCGGCCCAAGCTACAATAACCTCCACTTCCAACACTGTCATCTCCTGCCTTCGTCAACAGGAGGACAATATCAATCAAATTCATGCCATTCTGGAGGATCACGAAAACAGAGAAAGGCGAAACAACCTCAGATTAAAGGGACTCCCAGAATCGGTAGCTAATGAAGCTTTGATCCCGACCCTACAGGGCATCTTCTCTGACCTGATGGATTCTGACTCTGCTCCGACAATAGAGCTGATACGAGCACATAGATCTTTGAGACCCCGACCCAAACAAGGGGAACCACCAAGGGATGTCATATGCCGCTTTCTGGACTACCGAATTAAGGAGAGTATTCTTAAAAGAGCTAGAGAGGCAGAATCTATAAGTCATGAAGGCTCCAAAATTCTGATTTTCCAGGACCTTGCTTCCACCACCCTGACCAAAAGGAGAGTGCTACAGCCCTTCACAACAGTGCTACGCCAACGCCAGTTTCCGTACCGCTGGTTATATCCATTTGGCATTGCTATATCTGCTAATGGAAAACACTACCAAGCCAAGACTTCGGCGGAGATAAAGCGGATTTGTGAAGATTTGGGGATCACTTTGGAGAAATACCCGGAGCTGGAGGTCCATCGGGCGGCTTCTACGCTACAAATGCTTCCAGACCCGGCACCCTGGCATAGTCTCACCCCGAAGACTCACAGATCCAGACGCAAAGCGGCGAAGAAACTCCAGATGAACTCTGAGGGCGAGCCCCCTTGAAGGGGCCTTTGAGTGGGTCTGCTGTCGCACACAATTGATTATGCTAATCAAAATATGTTGTTACTATAGGGGTTTTGCACCCGTTGCTCCCTCTTGATGCACACTCTTACTTGTTTGAATTGCAAATAGTTGAAAATGTTGATACTAATACTCTGTTTTCTTCTGAACCTCTCTCTACCCCCTGCTCTTTCTATCCCTTCTTCTCTTCTATTGGACATAGGTCTGGTCCGCTCATCCTGGAATAAAAAGAACAGAACGTCCTTCCGCCTGTATCACCATGGCATTACATCATAAGGTATTTACGGCGATAAGCCTCAACGCACATGGATTAAATTCCCCCATACAAAGGTCACAGACTTTACATAGCCTACAAAAAAAGCGCGCAGACATGATATTCTTTCAAGAAACGCATTTCCGCGAAGGTAAAATCCCAAGTTTTAACAAAGCACATTACAACACTTGGTTCCATGCTCCCTCCCCACGTAAAGGCTCTAGAGGGGTCTCCATAGCCTTGGCTAAAGATATACCCTTTCTAGCTCAAGATGTCGTCATTGACCCAGAGGGCCGGTTCATTTTCGTTAAGGGTATATTGGCCGGTTCCATGGTAACCCTAGGGAATTTGTATGCCCCAAATGTGAAACAGATTCGTTGGTTGATGTCCACCCTCAAAAAATTCCGCATTTTTTCAGACGGTACTCCAATATTGTGCGGTGATTTCAATGTGGCTTTGGAACCTAAATTAGATTCCACTGCAAAAAAAAGTCACCTCTCATTAAGGGACCTATCTCGGATTAAATGCTCTCTCCTCTCCCTCTCCTTGATAGATATATGGCGCTACCAACACCCCACAACTAAAGATTTTACATTCTTCTCTAATCCCCATAAATCATACCACAGACTAGACTACATTTTTCTACCTAGGCATTTACTACCCAATGTCAAGGACTCAGAGATACAATCATCCCCTTTCTCCGACCATGCTTATGTCTCAGTCAGTTTCTCACTCCTGAGGCCGTATTGGCTTCACCGTACGTGGAGATTGAATGAATCAATTCTCTCCTCGGAAGAAAATAAGAAACGCATATCTGAATGTCTCCGTAACTATTTTGCAGAGAACAAAACACAGGATATTGCGGCCCCAATGCTGTGGGAAGCGCATAAGACGGTCATTAGGGGAGAGTTGATCTCCATTTCCTCATACCTTAACAAGCAGAGGAAATCGTTCTTAGAGACTTTGTACGCTGAGATTGCCACGCTGGAGGCTCAGCATAAGAAGTCCTTATCTCAACAGACCCTAGAACAGTTGACTGCGAAACGTGTGGAACTTAGGGATTTGCTTAATAAACAGTCGGCTAAATTTTATCTCGGTTGGAGGAATCTTATGTTCCTTCATGGGGATAAAGCCTCTAAACTTATGATGTCCCTGATAAAAAAAAGACAGGCCCGCACTTTTATACATGCAATTAAAACCTCACAGGGGCATCGTACGCAAGACTATTCCCAAATTTCAGACGAATTCCTCCGTTTTTACAAAAATCTATATCAAATTCGACCAGAGGAGTCGGCTGTGGAAAAGGACAAGAGGAAATGTGGTATACAAAACTACCTAGCTAAGTTAAACCTCCCGAAACTCTCTAAAATACAGCAGGAGACCCTAGGGAAACCGTTCTCTCGAGCGGAGGTTCAGTCCATCCTGTCCAGGAGCCCCGTGGGGAAGGCTCCGGGGCCGGATGGCCTTCCCATTAGCTACTATAAAAAAATTTTTGACATTCTGGGGGAACATCTATTAGCATCTTGCAACGCTTTACTGCACGGTGATCCTATTCCCAAGCAAGCACTCGAGGCACATATATCATTAATACACAAAGACGGGAAAGATCCGGAGTGTTGTGGAAACTATAGGCCCATCTCACTCCTGAATGTGGACCTAAAGATATATGCTAGCCTAATTGCTAACCGAGTGGCGGATATCCTTCCGGATCTCATCTCCCCTGAGCAGACGGGGTTTGTTAGAGGTAGAGAAGGGAGGGATAACGCACTCAGAGTAATAAACTTAATGCAACACGCCAGGACCCACAAGCTGCCTCTGGTGCTGCTGGGAACGGACGCTGAAAAAGCGTTTGATAGGGTGGACTGGACCTTCCTGCAGGGGACGCTGGAGGCCTTCAGTTTCCCTCCAGATACCATACGCGCAATCCTACAGATGTACACATTCCCCACGGCCAGGATTAAGATAAATAATACCCTCACTGACCCCCTCGACATTAAAAATGGCACAAGGCAGGGATGCCCCCTATCCCCCCTACTCTTTGTCTTGGCCATGGAGCCATTGCTAGCTTCCATTCAGCAGGATCAAGAAATTGAGGGGTTCAACTTGCAGGGAGTTCACCATAAGTCTGCCGCTTTTGCCGACGACTTGTTGGTGGTAATGTCCAGGCCGGAAAGGGGCTTCCCTGCCTTTATGAAATTACTAGAGGAATACGGCCACTGGTCTAACTTCAAAATTAACCTATCTAAATCAGAAGCATTAAGCATTAATATTGCCAGTAAAGTTACAATGTTTCTTCAAAACTCGTTTCCTTTTCGATGGCCAAATAGCCACATAACATATCTAGGCATTAAACTAGGGAAAACCTTTAAGTCTTTGTTTGACCTCAACTACAAACCTCTTATTCCTAATCTTACCGCACAAATAGCCTCGTGGAGGGCTCCCTTTCTTTCGTGGATGGGCCGGAAAAACTTAATTAAAAGCATTATACTCCCAAAATTTATATACCTCTTCCAAATGTTACCTATACCAGTCCCCACAGCCTTTCTTTCTCAATGTAATTCTTTAATCTCTAATTACGTCTGGAGTAAACATAAACCAAGAATTAATTTTCAAACATTGAGCCTCCCAAAAGACAAAGGGGGCATGGGCTTACCCAATATATTGTTATATTACCAAGCCGCCGTCCTCTCCAGAACAGTAGACTGGATTAGGCGCCCACCGAGTAAACTGTGGGATCCACCTCGGATCAATGCTGGCGTTGCGAGAGGGACAAGGGATCATATCTACATGTGTGGTGGGAATGTCCGATTATTCAGATATTCTGGCGGACAGCATCACAGTTAATATTTGATCTCATAGGCAAAAAGGAGGCCCTAGACCCCAGACAAATGCTTCTGAACTTCCCAATGTGGCCTAAAGATAAAGCTACATCGAAACTAGCGTCATTTGTAGGCTCAGCTTGTAAACTCCTCATTGCTCAATTGTGGCGCACAACGAAAATTCCCACGCTCTCGCAACTCTTGCTGAAGATTGATCAACTGTATCGAGTTGAAGAACTCTCGGCCCTTTCAAGTCAGAATATGCTCTCTTTTCACCAGGTCTGGAAGGCTTGGCAGGTTTATAAGTCCAAGCCCCAATTTTCAATAGTTACCTCGCAGCCGGTTACATAGGGAATTGTGAGTCACCCCACCCCCACTCAATGAGATGAAGGACAGAGGCAGGATCATTCCTACCACGAAATGAGCGGATTCAAGACCAAAATCCTTTTCTTTTTCCTTTCTATCCTTTCTCTTTCCCCTTCTTTCCCCGTTTCTTGAACCTATTAACTCTAATTCTTTAACTGATTTCCATGTGATATAAACTAGCTCTTCTGGGCTCTAGCTATCCCCCCCCTTTTTTTTTTCTCCTAATTCCTACGTTATCTACTGTTAAAATCGTTTCATGTTTATCCAGAAACCAGTCTAATTAACCTAGTTCGGGCCTTCCCAAAGACTGGAAAGCTAAGTATATTACTGGGATAAGATCAGACAATATACCAGTAATCCGAGTTACAAAGATACATTGGGGGGCTTTTGTTACAGTTGCAATATTATTGGTTAAACTGTGATTTCTGATGACTCTGTATGCTAATTTTTTGCTTTAATAAACAAAACATTAAAACAAACAGACATCACAAGACTCAGACAGTCTGGACTTTCATGTGACAAGTGAAACATGCTGACATAGCTTAATATAAATGAGAAAATGCATTATACATTACAGTTTACTGTATATCACAGAATAAGCTATTTTAGCCAATAGGAGATGTATTACGTATTCTTGGCTCCTAGCCAACTAGTTCCTTTTAGATGTTTGTCCACTTCCGTATTAAACCAGTTATATTTTCTAGATAGATCCATGTAATTTCTCTGGCCTGTATGGCAGAATTAGTATGCATGCTGCTAACAAATGACTCATGATTTGGATGCAGACAGGGTTAAGGTAGATGCACAATTAGATTGCATCACTGTAATGGTGCCTAACAAACCTTAAGACGGAGCTTCTGGATGACGGACAGCCATGCTGACACCTTGATTCGAAAAGGCAACTACACGAGAGAGGAGATGCGCACTCCACAAGCAGGTGAGAAGATTTGTCTTATCTCACCTGCAGACCTCAAGCGTGTACTTGCATTTAGATGGGGGGGTTGCGCTGTCCCAGTCTAGATACCTAATGACCACCATCTCGCATGAGATAAACGTCTTAAGAGATCCCACCTGGTCATGTCATTTTCACCTTAAGCTGTCTGCATAAACGTTAAATGCACTGTGTCTTTGTCTGTTCTGTGGAAAAAGCAGAAGTTCCAAGTTTCGTTTTCCTTTAGTTAACGTAAGGGGTAAATGAGGAAGTTGTTATATATTATGGTTATATAGTTATATGTGCAAGTGAGTTCAGCCACCTGGATGGGATATATATAATTATATATATATATATATATATATATATATATATATATATATGTCTGCATTTTATGTCATTGTGTTCATCTGTTTGAAGCAAGCAGAGGTAGTCACTTGCTACTTGAGCAAAGGTAGTTACTTGCTACTTAATGAAAAACAGGAAGTTCTGTGCTTTGTTCGCTTACAGCTGAAATGGGGAAGTGTCACGGTAATGTACTTTGGAGCTGTCTCTTTGAGCAAAAAAAAAAAATTGTACTCTGTAAAAGTTAACTGTTTGTGTGGCAAAGGTATACTGCCGTATACACTTATGAGTGACGTGTCATCAAAAATTGATGTTTGATAAGGCCCGGGAGCCTGGTCCTCGATGGAAACTGGATTTGAAAGGGGTTTTTTTAAGGTACTGGTGCAGAGTTATAAACGTGGGTGAAAGAGCCCTGACTGTTACCTGGTGCGGTTTCCACTAAGCAGTGAGTTGAACGTTTGTACACTGGCTCATTGTTTGCTTGGTGGATGGCGATGTATACTTTAAGAATACATTAGAAAAAGCCTTAACCTTGGTCTTAATCAGAGTTATTGAGTCTTGGATGGACCGTCCTCATGAGGTGTATGTAGTGTGAACTGGTGGTGTTATTGTTGTATGTATAATGTATGCAGTTTCTGGTGTGAAACACCGTAGGAAAGTTGAAAAAAAAAAAGTGTTAGTTTTCTATTTGAAAATCTGTGTGAATGAGGTCAAATTAGACCAGTAAGTTTAATTGTAAGTGGCACATGTATGTTGAAAAAGAGAAAAGAGAATTCTCCCAAGGGGGAAGATTAGATGAGAATTGATTGAAGGTACAGGATGTGATATTGAATGTCAATATAGTGAAAGTAATGAGTTGATTTGAAGAAATGTAATTCTGAATCTAGTAACTACACTATGTGTATTTCACCTGTCTGTGAAAATGGCTTCTCCAGGCCCATTATTAGAAGCAACGCCCTCCACCCTATAAGCTGTCCCATAGGGTAGACTTGTGTACTGTCTGTGGAGCACTGTGTCCGCGTAAGCCCACCCCATTATTTCCTGTCCTGAATGTAAATTTCTTTCTGTCACTCTGTGTTTTGGATGGCGTATGATATAGGGATATTATGTCAGGGTCTGACAGGAGATAGGGATACGCTGGAGGCTCGACCCTGACCACCATTAGGTCTACCGTCGAGATGAGGGCGAGCACAGGGTCCCTAGTTACAGGGTCAGCACTAGAGATGAGCGAACTGGCCGTGGTTCGGCTCAAGGTCGGTTCGCCGAATGGAGGTCTCGTTCGAGTTCGGTTCGGCGAACCACTCGAACCGCATAGGAAACAATGGGAGGCAATCACAAACACATAAAAACATCTAGAAAACACCCTCAAAGGTGTCCAAAAGGTGACAAATAACTCATAACACAACACAAACACATGGAAAAGTGACAAGAACAAATTCTCATGCGAAAACAAAACAGTGTTACAAGGAAAAGAAGATGAGACACAGATATAGGCATGGCATGCCCTTCTAAAATCATGTAAAACACCGCAAGGTTACTCCAAGCGGAGTCTCCGTTTTTTCCAAATATTGGGCCACACACACACCCCTTCAGTGGCAGCACTTGTGCCCCAGTTGTACACTTCACAGGTAGATTTGCATCAAGCACATTCAAAAATACGCCATACTTAACCGTCCCCAGGATGACACCAGGGTAGGTAGCAAAGTCTTTGCTGAACCATGACTTGTTCATCTTGGCTCCTTTTAAAAAACACAGCAAGCAAGGGTTACTCCAAGCACAGTCTCCCTTTTTTCCAAAAATTGGGCCACACACACACCCACCCCTTCAGTGGCAGCACTTGTGCCCCAGTTGTACACTTCACAGCTAGATTTGCATCAAGCACATTCCAAATCCACAAGCATTTACTCTCCCCAGGATGACACAGGGGTAGTAAATTCCTTGTGGATCCATGACTTGTTCTTTGATAAACGTTAGTCTGTCCACATTGTCACTGGACAGACTCGTGCGCTTATCTGTCAGCACACACCCAGCAGCACTGAAGACACGTTCAGAGACAACGCTGGCAGCTGGACACGACAAAATCTCCAAGGCGTAAGTGGAGAGCTCTGGCCATTTTTCAAGATTTGAAGCCCAAAATGAGCAAGGCTCCATTTGCAAAGTCATGGCATCGATGTTCATTTGGAGATACTCCTGTATCATCCTCTCCAGCCGTTGACTATGTGTCAGACTTGTTGTCTCTGGTGGCCTTGCAAAGGATGGTCTAAAAAAATTATGAAAAGATTCAATAAAATTGCTGTTACCAGCACCAGATACGGTGCTGCTGGTACGGGTAGTCTGTTGAAGATGACGAGACCGTCCCATGTTTGTCAAGTTACAACTGGGAGATTCGCTCCCTGCACCACGGTTGTTTGGTGGAAAAGCCGAGCTAAGATCGAGTAACAGCTTTTGCTGATACTCCTGCATACGTGCGTCCCTTTCTATGGCTGGAATTATGTCACAAAATTTGGACTTGTACCGGGGATCTAATAGTGTGGCAAGCCAGTAGTCATCATCACTTTTAATTTTGACAATACGAGGGTCATGTTGGAGGTAGTGCAGCAAGAAGGCTCTCATGTGTCTTGCGCAGCCATGCGGACCAAGTCCACGCTGTGTTTGTGGCATAGAGGTGCTAACCGTTCTTTCTTCCTCTGACATCTCCCCCCAACCTCTTTCAAACTGAAATTTGACCAAGGTCTCCCTCATCCGCTGAGTCTTCCATGTCCATGGACAGTTTGTCCTCCATTTCTTCATGTTCTCCTGCACCTTCCTCAACATTTCGCCTGCTACCATGCACCCTTGTTGATCCCTGTCCCCCATGGTCCCATGCCTGCCGCGTTGGTGATGAACGTCTGGACTTTGGTGATGTTGTTGTCTCTTGCGCATATGAATCCTCCTGTAGTTCCTCCCCTTCCTGTTGTCCCACCCCCTGACTCCGAATAGTGTTTAGCGTGTGCTCCAGCATGTAAATGACTGGAATTGTCATGCTGATAATAGCATTGTCAGCGCTAAACATATTCGTCGTCATGTCGAAACTGTGCAGAAGGGTGCATAGGTCCTTGATCTGAGACCACTCCATTAGGGTGATCTTCCCCACCTCTGCATCTCGTTGGCCCAGGCTATACGTCATGACGTATTGCACCAGGGCTCGACGGTGCTGCCACAGTCGCTGTAACATGTGGAGAGTTGAATTCCCGCGTGTCGTCACATCGCATTTCAGGTGATGAACCGGCAGGCCGAAAGACTTCTGGAGCGATGCAAGTCGCTCAGCAGCGGTGGTTGAACGGCGGAAATGAGCAGACAATTTTCGTTCCCTGTTCAGAAGGCCATCTAGGCCAGGATAGTGTGTTAAAAATTGCTGGATTCAAGGTTCAACACGTGAGCCATACAAGGCACGTGTGCCACCTTGCCCAGGCGAAGGGCCGCAACCAGGTTTGCAGCATTGTCGCACACGGCCTTACCAGGCTGCAGGTTGAGTGGAGACACCCATTTACCAAACTCAGTCTCCAGAGCTGCCCACAACTCAGCCGCTGTGTGACTCTTATTTCCAAGACATTTCAAGCTACAGACCGCCTGATGCCGTTGCGCTCTGCTGCCAGCATAGTAATGAGGAGTGCGTGATTCCTTCTGCGCAGTTACAACGCTGGTGGCCTGACCAGGCAGGCTTGGGGCGGAGGTGGAGGACCCAGACGAGGTGGGGGAGGCAGAAGCAGTGGCGGAACTTGGACAGACAGAGGATTGACACACAAGTCGTGGGGACGGCAAGACTTGTGCAGCAGACCCTTCACCATCCATCACCATAGTTACCCAGTGCCCAGTCAGCGACATGTAATGTCCCTGTCCATGCTTACTGGTCCAAGTATCGGTGGTGAAATGCACCCGTTCACACACAGAGTTTCTCAAGGAAGCGGTGATGTTGTGTGCGACATGCTGGTGTAGCGCAGGCACACCTTTCTTAGAGAAGTAATGGTGACTAGGCATCTGGTACTGGGGCACAGCGGCAGACATAAGTTCTCTAAAATCCTGTGTGTCCATCAGGCAGAAAGGCAGCATTTCAGTAGCCAAGAGCTTACAGAGGGATAAATTCAACCTCTTAGCTTTGTCATGGGTCGCAGAAAAAGGCCTTTTATTTGTCCACATCTGAGGGACAGAGATCTGGCTGCTGTGTGTAGACGGTGTTGAGTAGGGTGTCCCTGGAAAAATGCAGGTTTGTGAGGAAAGTACAGGCGTAGACATGATGTTGCCTTCATCCAACGTTGGTGCTATCGATGTCTGAGAGAGCTGTACACACGCACTTGTTTCCCCTTGCAAACCAACTGACGACCTACCAAGCAAACTGCCTCTTGCGGTTACAGTGGTGGAAGTTGTGCGTGGAAAACCAGGTGTGACAGCTGTCCCCACAGTCATAGAAGATGAAGAGCGCGCGGATGCACTGGAAGGGGCAGGCGGTGGATGGTTCGCTCCGCTAGGCCGCGTAGCAGCACGGTGAGCTTCCCACTGGGACATATGATATTTATTCATGTGACGATTCATGGAAGAAGTTGTCAAACTGCTGAGGTTTTGCCCTCTATCAACAGAATCACGACAAATTTTACATATCACATGATTTGGGCGATCTTTTGCTATGTCAAAAAAGGACCAGGCTAGGCAAGTCTTAGAGGGCATGCGACCTGCTGATCCACCCCGACTAGTACTCAGAGGCAGAGTGGTGGCTGAGGATGCAGTTGTAGACGTGCTACCAGTACTCCGACTCTGTCCAGGAAGGCGCAAGGTAACTTCGTCGTCAGTTGCATCCTCCTCCACCGCCTCTGTTGACCTCCTCGAGTGTCTGACTGCGGGTTGACAGTAGGTGGGATCTAGAACTTCCTCATCAATTGTTGTGTTTGCACTCCCCTCACCCTCAGACCGAGCCTCTTCCTGCCCTGAACAAATATTTAAGTTGTCATCCCAATCTGGTATCTGCGTCTCATCGTCATCAGTATGTTCCTCATTGTCTATTACAACAGGTGTTTCAGTTTGTGAATAAGGGTCAACATTATGCTCAGAAACTTGTTCATCACGGCCTGAATCTGAGTCACAAAGGTTCTGGGCATCACTGCAGACCATTTCCTGGTCTGTACTCACTGTAGCTTGGGAGCAGACCTCTGATTCCCAGGCTATAGTGTGACTGAACAGCTCTGCAGACTCAGCCATCTCAGTTCCACCATACTGTGCAGGGCGGATGGAGACTTCAGAGCTGGGAGAAAGCAAGTGTGATTGGGATGACAACTCAGAGGACTGGTGTTTTTTGGATGCGGTAGTTGAGGTGGCAGAAAGGGCACTTGTTGGACCACTTGAGATCCATTCAAGCATTTTCTTTTTTTAGCCATCATCTACCTTTGTTTCAGTTGTTCGTGACCATAAAAAAGGGAGCACATCGGATTGTCCACGGTAAGTAGTAGACATCTTACTTTTGCTGGAAGATGGTCTATCTTCAGCAGATGTTAATGGAGCTTTGCCACCTTCCCCACGGACAAACCCTTTTTTTTTCCTTTTCCAACACGCCTCTTCCCCTTTCCACCAGCATCTGTCATTTTGCCACTCATTTTGATTGCGACAAGATTGTGCACTTAAAATGTGGTAGTAACAATTGAGAGGTGGTGTAGATTGCAGCGGTGGTCTAGCTTTATTAATAGCAGAATAAACAACAATAACTATCCCTGACAATGCAACTACGGCCCTTAAACTGGCAGCATAGTTTGCTATTAGAATGGCTTAGTAACAGTGAGTTTCTGTGTACAATGCAGAGGTGCTGCAAATATCTTTGCACCAGTGGGACAATAATGAAGTCCAACAGCCACTTTTAGGATGCCACTAAGTTTACTCAGTGCTTGCTAGTATAATGGCTAAGTAACAATGAGCTTGAGTGTGCAATGCAGAGGTGCTGCAAATAGATTTGCACTAGTGGGACACTAATGGAAGTCCAACAGCCACTTTTAGGATGCCACTAAGTTTACTCAGTGTTTGCTAGTATAATGGCTTAGTAACAATGAGCTTGAGTGTGCAATGCAGAGGTGCTGCAAATAGATTTGCACTAGTGGGACACTAATGGAAGTCCAGCAGCCACTTTTAGGATGCCACTAAATTTACTCAGTGTTTGCTAGTATAATGGCTTAGTAACAATGAGCTTGAGTGTGCAATGCAGAGGTGCTGCAAATAGATTTGCACTAGTGGGACACTAATGGAAGTCCAACAGCCACTTTTAGGATGCCACTAAGTTTACTCAGTGTTTGCTAGTATAATGGCTTAGTAACAATGAGCTGGAGTGTGCAAAGGGCAGGAGGGTACAGTGGCAGGGTTGTGGGTCTGTGTAGAGGAAAGGAAGCCTCACTTTATATCCCTCCTAATGGGGAAATGCAGCGAGGAAGTCCCTGACCTTAGCTACACAGACGCTTTTATCTGTAGCTGTTAAAATCTGTTTCCATGGACCTGACTGTCACCTATGGCTCTGAGCCTGCTGTTATTAGCCCTTACAAGGGCTAATAGAAACTTCTATCCCTATTCTGTATAGTGCTGTGTGTAGAGCATACACAGCAGTATCGGAGACAGGAGCTACGCCAGCGGTGACTGACACCCAGACGCAGAAGACAGATAATGGCGTCCTGATAGGCAGATACCCGTTTTTATAATGCAGGGACATGTGACATGGACATCCTATCACACATGCCGTTGCTTCTCTGGCTAAAAGTCCACTTAGCTGTGTGTGCGTCTGTCTGGGATTGGCTGACATGCTGGCCCGCCCCACTACACGCGCGCGCTTAGGGAAGGAAGACAAGGAAAAAAAAAAAATGGCGATCGCCATTATCTCAGCAGCAGTGATCTGAATGCGCTGTTCCCGCACACTATAAGCTGAAATTTCATAATAGTGTGAGTCACAGAGTGACTTACACTATTACAGCGGAAAGCCAGCTAGTAATTAGCTTGGCTTTTTGCTGCTAGAACCGTTCTCAAACTTAACTAGAACTATCGAGCTTTAGCAAAAAGCTCGAGTTCTAGTTCGATCTAGAACAGCCCCCAAAATCACTCGAACCACGAACCATGAACCGTGCTCAACTCTAGTCAGCACAGGGGTCCCTATATAATCCATATTCTGAGTGACAGATTGAATACGTCCTGAATGTAGATGGAACAACCCATGTCCCTCCCTCCCAGGCCTCTTCAGACGACATTTTTGGCCAACACCTGCAACCTCTTTTAGTGGCCATTTCATCCAAGTCACTACATAGTTCCTCTGTTTTGACGCCATTTTAGTCTAGCCGACACCCAGTACCCTTTTTCAGCCGCCATCTTAGGACCCAAAAAGTCACTGCTCTGTTTAGAGCTGATGCAGCAGAGGCTGCAGAGGAGGGACCTGAAATCCACACTACGTTTTTGGTCATATATGCAGTTGTGCCCCATTGTGTTCCCACTAATGAAACTTAACAAAGGACATTGCTGATAGTCCTGTGGAAACTTTACCTTCACTTTTGCATATTCGTTTTTGCTGTACCTAGTATACAATTTATTAGACCATATAGACTGCTCACTATTAGTCCTGGTGGACAGTGAATATTTTTCTGCCTATGGCAGTTGATGCTTAGCCTAGTTTTGAGATATTCTCACTTCTATATTATCCTGCCTGGTATCTTGCACAAGAGTTCCCTGATATAGAGGGTGGAGGATCGTGTGGTCCTAAGGGGATTTTGATCATCAGGAGTTGGCATATATTGGGTTTTTTGTTGGCAGCACCCAGTAATCCTTTGTGTCTTAGTTTGCAGGGATACGCTGGAGGCTCGACCCTGACCACCATCAGGTCTATCGTCGGGATGAGGGAGAGTACAGGGTCCCCAGTTACAGGGTTAGCACAGGAGAGGTAGAGTAGGTACGCTCCACTTCTATTTCTCGTTGTGTATATGTAGTCAGGGGGGTCCTGCTTGCTAGTTACCAAACACTCTTGTGCTCTTTTCTTTTCCCCCGGGGTTTTAGGGGATCTTAGTTTTTACAATTTCAGTGTTCTCCTGACCCCAAGTTACAACCATTGCTCTTTCTTACAAACCTGGGTATAGTCCTTTGCATATAGGCTCTCGGAGACCTGATACAATCAACTACAGCTGGTAACTCCTGATTACAGATTGAAGGACCAAGACACCCTCCTTCAAGTGACAAGACGTATGGAGATGAATCTAGCAGCCTACAAGATCACCCCACATACAGATGTGCTGCATTCACAGTCACCGGAAGAGTATCATCACGTCATCTCCAGCCCAGAAGTCATTCTACCTGTTTGCCATGGAGGAAGACAGCAGCCCTTTGAATACTACTCAGCCAGATTGAACACCTACCTAAAGCACCAGTTGAAGGTCAATGCCTGTATGACATCACTGCTCCCTGACAAAGTCACCAACTCCCGGTGTGCAGTCCTTAATCCTGCTAAACGTCTTCTCCCTCTTCCAAGGGGGGAGTGTCCCACCTCTGACACTTTGGTGAGGCAGGAAAACTCCGGATTCGATACAGTGACTGATACACCTTTGGACCCTGACTTAACCTCTTTGCGGATGGATCAAGATGTGCATCAAGAAGACGGTTCCACAGAGGTATGGTGATGGTAGTAGAAGACGCTGTGCTGATAGAGCAGTCGCTACTTGCATCCCTGTCTGCAAAAGAAGCAGAGGTATGTACTCTCACTGAAGCCTGCAAGATGGCAGTCAACATCTACTCTGTATGGAAGAGACTTGATCACCGCCAGTGGAACTGTACGCCGCCATGAGGCCAAAGAAGAACTGATGGAAGCTTTGCTATTGCCAGAGAGAGTCGCGGTGAGCAGGGTTGAGGCCTACATTGGAGGAGTGAAGGGAAGCAGTAAGGAGTGCCCTCACTGACAGAACATCCAAAGAAGCCCCAAGACCACTTACTACAGAAACAGTCATTCTGTGCCTTTTGAATGACCCCAATGTGAAGAAGCAAGGAAAGATGGAAAGTCTTGAGAAAACATTGTCCTGACCCTACAAGAGCAAGTCTCAGAAGAAGAAGAGGACTGAGATAGGGTGCGGCTGTGGGCTCCCGGAGACCATAGGAAGTGGCTAGTGACCTGCTTTTACTGCGAGCCAAAGAGATATGGCAGGCCTTAGACACAGAACTGACCCTACACACCCCATACCAGCCACAGAATAGAGGGAAGGTTTGGAGCATGGGGCAGTGTAGAAAGCAAGGGCATGAGAGTCTTCCCCTTGCATTGTTCAGTGTCAGACACACCCCAGCATAAGCCCACAAGTTGAGCCCCTATGAGATCCTGTTTGGTAGCGTCCCCAGATTAGGGTTATATTTTCCTCTCCTCTGACTAAACTCGTTGTTTGTTTAACTAAACATTTGCCTAATATACGTTCTTGAGTTTTCTCCTCCAGATTCCAACCAGATCTTCTTCTTCTAGATCTCTTTCTCTCTCTCTATCTTTCTTTCTTCCTCTCTTCTCAATCTTTCTCTCTCTTCCTCTCTTCTCACTCTCTCTGCTCAGTCTTTCTCTCTCGGTCTTCCTCTCTTTTTCTCTTTCCCTTTCTCTCTTCCTCTCTTCTCAATCTTTCTCTCTCTCTTCTCTTTTTCTCTCTCTCTTTCTTTGTCTCTCTCTATCTTTCACTTTCTGACAAAGATCCACGCATCCCACTCCAAAGATGTCGGACCTGGGACCAGGAGATGGCTGTCTTCCCACTTTTACCCGATACTTTGTGCCAAGAAGATGATATCCAAGCCTGTGGACCAGAAGATGACTGTGCATCCCACCATTACCGCCTGAGGACTGAGACGCATGAGACTATGAGTGAAACCAACCCTGATAAATATGAGCTGACTAGAGGACTACCGCCACGTTCCCACTTCCTGAATAACATGTGCCAGCGTGGAACATAGCCATGAGGACAGTCAATAGAATACGGTCAGGATCTTGCTTCCTATGCATTTGTTGGATGGGGAGATTCATCCACAAGGGATGGGTTATCTCATATGCGAGTGAGGTAACCATCGGCATTAGGACAGATTGATAGACTTAGCCAAAAGTCTTTCCTTACTTTTTCCATCTCCAAAGGGGGGGAATGTTATGGACAAGATTATGAACTATTATGAGTTATATGAAGATATCCAAAAACCAGGATTTAAGATGGTGTTTGAACTGCATTCAGACATCACAAGATTCAGACAGTCTGGACTTTCATGTGACAAGTGAATCATGCTGACATAGCTTAATATAAATGAGGAAATGCATTATACATTACAGTTTACTGTATATCACAGAATAAGCTATTTTATCCAATAGGAGATGTGTTACGTATTCTTGGCTCCTAGCCAACTAGTTCCTTTTAGATGTTTGTCCACTTCCATATTAAACCAGTCATATTTTCTATATAGATCTGTGTCATTTCTCTGGTCTCTATGGAAGAATTAGTATGCATGCTGCTAACAAATGACTCATGATTTGGATGCAGACAGGGTTAAGGTAGATGCACAATTAGATTGCATCACTGTAAATTTATGACCACCTTAGCAAAGAAAAATGGGAAGTCGGCGGTTTTCCGGTTCTTGGGAGATCTCCCCAACTTCTTAGGGATTTTTGAATTGCCTATGATCAGCTTACCAGATTGGCCAACCCCAGGCGGCCCTACACCCTTACCACCGAGAGAGCAATGGCGACAAGTCCAGAACAGACGAGTTGGAGGCTCCCCCTGGGATGTACACCACTGATCATTGCTGACCATCCAAAGAAAAGGAGAAAACTTTCTGGAAAAACTAGGAGGCGTGATGCATGTTGATTGTATTTGATTACTTGTTTCTAGAGCGTAACGTTATCAGTATCATTTTCCCCCTTACTTTCCTACTCCCCCCCCCTCCTTTTTTTTTTATTTTTTCCTCTCTCTCCCCCCTCGCGCTTCTCACCTACTCTCCCCCCTTTCCCTCACATCACTTCCCCCTCTGCGTTTCTGTCTTCCCATACCTCCCACGTACACACGACCTCCTGCAAAATAATTCACCGCCTAACTTTCCCCGCCCTGCACATATACCTACGAGTACCACATGCCCCACAATGTTCTCTACCCTTTTACCCTCCCCTCCTCTTAGTCATGCTCTTTACACACATCCCTTCACACACTTCTTACACTCCATCTTCCCACTTGCCATCCCCCTGGCCTCTTGCCTTACACCACTTTTATTTTACATTGTCTCTCTCAGCCTGTTGTTCCCCCTCCCTTTTTCCCCACTTCACCCCTTCTCGTTCTTTTACATCTGGATCTGATACTGAGCTCTGGTTTAACGTCATCTTTTATTGAGTTTATTGCCTCCCGTTCTCTTTTTGCCATGTGATTCATATTCAGAATATACCAAATATTTAGGAGTCTGGGTGGGTGGAGGTAGAGGGAATAGAAAAGTGACTGATCAATATTAGAATACATATGTGGATTGTTATTCATATTACTTGTGGGGGTTCGCCACGGGAAGGGGGGAGTTCCTGAAGGGCCGTAGGCTTCCCCGCACCTCTATTAGGGACGTGGCAGAGTGTCATATTAGACAATAGTCTACTAGTAGATACCCAAGACCAGTAGGCACTCTAGTCCTACTTAGCCTATCTAATTTTTCTTTATTCACCGCTATCTTATCTCTGCTCTTTCTCTTTTCTCCTTGGTTTACCCCATACCCTGCCTACCCTCCTCTGTGATGTCGCACCTCACCTTTTGCACCTACAAAACTAAAGGTTTAAATAAACCTGAAAAGAGGAGCCAGATCTTATATCGCCTTCACAGGAAGGGAGTTAAAATAGCCCTATTTCAAGAGACACACTTCTTAGCCTCCAACACACCTAAATCTAAAACCAAAAATTACCTGATATGGTTCCATAGCCCACACCCTGGCAGGAAGGTATGTGGGGTTTCCATTGCTTTTCATAAGACATTTCAGCCAACAATTCTCGACACGCTCATTAGCCCGGAGGGACGCTGACTATTTCTTAAAATATCTTTTCTGAATAATACCTATACTATTGCTAACATCTATTTTCCAAATCAAGACCAGGTATCCTTTGGACTGGAGACTAGAGAAGTTGGCAGAGTTTGCGGGTGGCACCTGTATCATCCTGGGAGGAGACTTCAACCTCGTACTGGATCCAGCCATGCACTCGTCCTCTGGTAGTTCTGCAATACCCTCCTCGGCACTACGTAGATTAAAAAGAGAACTAACATCCCTCAAATTAGTCGATCTTTAGAGAGTCTTACATCAGTCAGAGATTACAGCTTCCACTCCACAGTTCATAATAGCTATACCAAACTGGACTACATTTTCATATCCCACGACCTGCTTTTTAATCATGTTCTCACATGATTAAGACCTGAGGCGTTGAAATGCGTTTTTCTGCTGCCATCCGACTGATATGCTGTACCTGCTGGAATTTTAATATGCATTGGCACAATAAAATGGATTTTTAATTTTCTCATTCCTGGCGCTGGAACTCTTTTCCTTTCTATTGGTTTCAATACTTACAGCTACGCAGCTTCATAGATTCTCTAGCTCCGGGATCTGAGATACATAGGGATCTGACTCCATTTGAAACGCTATGCCTCCTTCGAGAAACACCTCCTCACATAGTCTCAATAATCTACAACATGGCAGTGCCTGGGGAGGGGCATGCGACCTGCCTGATTACGTTAGACATTGGCAATCAGAATTGAGTCAGACTTTTCCCAAAACACAATGGTATGTCTTTTAACTTAACACATAAATCCACCATTTCTTGTAGAATGCAGGAACTCAATTTATAAAATCCTCTCACGGTGGTACAGGACACCCGCCAGATTACATAAAATGTTCCCAGAGGTATCGGACACTTGTTGGAGGTGCCAGACCTCAGTGGGCACAATGTTACATGTTTGGTGGACCTACCCGGGGATACAGGGACTCTGGAAAGATGTTTTTGCTCTCTACAATGATTTACATCACACGGAAGTGACACCCTCTCCGGAAATAGCTCTCTTGTCAATATACACATGAACAGTCTCCAAGGCGAGGAGAGGATTGCTTTCGTACTCCATGATTTCAATGAAGCAAATCATACCGAGGCATTGGAGGTCCTCCTATATATTGAGGAGAGCAGACTGGGTGGAGGCTGTAGATAATCTGCGGCATCTAGAGGAGATGAGAGCTTTTGACAAAGGAAGAGACTCCCTGTGTTTCTCTGCTTGGTATCCGTAGCTCCAATTCAGAGAGACACAGCAATTTCAAACTTGGCTACTTACGGGCGAGTTATCACAATAAATACTCAAGAAGTTGGGATGGACTCCCTGATAAAGAGGTGGTGCGGTATCACGTCACAGAATTTCCCCTCCTTCTCCCATTCTCCCGTTTTCCCCTTTTTCCTCTCCTTTCCTCTACCTATCTCTCTCTTTTTCTTTCTCTACCTCTCTCTCACCTAATTGATATACATAGGTTCACGTGTTCATATATACAACAAGACTATACAGAATGATGTTTCCTTCTATATTCCAAATAAAATAAAGCTAAAGGATTGCTACATGTTTGTATTAGGATGTCATATAGGATGTTATACAGATTTTATCTTTCACATGACTTGCAATACATTTTATCGTACCATATGCTTTATGAGACTTAGATGCCCAGGTCATAGTATAATCTTTTCATATTCTGTAACATTGGGCAACACGAAATACCTATTTTCATTTTCTATTTTCTGTTGTATAAATTTTTGAAATAATAAAGAAATATTAAACAAAATATACTACGTTGGGCTTATGTGCATTCCAGACTAACCATTATGTACCCATTGGTTTTCCCTTTTCTGCTATATAGGCTGCACTTTTCTTGGAATGATGTATCATATGTAGTGATCATGTCCAATCTGACATTGAATTACTATTTTAATTGAAGAAGTAACTGGCTACTCCTGCTCCAAATTTCCAGCCATTTGATTATTAGCTGCGAGTTTGCCCATCCCTATTATCTGGGATCAGCGGGTCCAACCGGATTTAAAAAAAAACAAAACAAAAACAGTTTGGGAATAGAATTAATCTCGGATATCTACCCAGATCCCCATCCCCATATAAGTCTATCGGGACTTGAATATTATGCTTTAAAATGGTGGTAAAAAGGGCTAGGGGGATTAGGGTAGGCGCGTTATACTTACCAAGTCTCCCTTGAGGCTGTAACGCTACTTCTGGGGCTGCTCATTACCCTCATACATAGTTACTGCTTCCCCCGGCAGTCCCAGCATCTGTAATTGGTTACAGTCAGACCGTGCCACCACCCTGTGTAACAGCGTGTCTGACTGCTTGAAATCACACACTGTCTGCGTGTCTATAGTGGTGTAAAAATAAATAATTTGGTATAGGGTCCCCACATATGATACCTAGCACAGATGAAGCATACAGCTACAGGCTAAATATCCCCTTTCACCCCTTTATTAACCCCAAACACCCAGTTCTGACGTAATCCACATGAGGTCCTATGACAATTCCGGCTCTGCTGCATACTGAAGTCACAGCGTGTGGGCACAGAACATGACTACACTCTGTGGCTTCAGGCAAAGACTGACTGAGCCACAGTTGTAAGTGGTATATAAACAAGGCAGGTGCACCACCCTAAGAGTAATAAATAGTTAGGTGCTCACCCATGTAGCGGAAGGGGCTGAACAATATAAAGAAAAGAGCTACATATAACAGGGAGCACACCCACAATAGTATATATATATATATATAAAAGGCAGTCTTTATTGTAACAGCAAGAATAAAAACACTAAAAAATGTGACACACAAGATAACACGGCCTGAAACCCCTTGTGACCCCCGTCATGTACACAGCATGAGCAATAATATGCGATAATGAAGACGTCATTCATATAACCTATAAATCATGCAAAATTGTATAAAGGCTGATGAAATATCTCACATAAATGCACAATGCCAACTGGCTTGTACACAATCAGAAAAACCTGCTTAGAAGATATATATAACCATATAGTAACAGTGCCCACTGGCCATGAAAAACAGTCATATCCCAAAGGAAAATATATATATAGACGGCAGACAGTACCAATATATGTCAGTGGAGCAGTATCACCTCCCAGACCACATGTAAGGCAAGCAGTTATCCCTCCACAGGCAACCACTATATAAAATGTGGCAGCCAGATAATGGCAAAGAACTATACCATGTGCAAGTAAGCGAGGCAAATAAGCAAGGCCAAAGGAGGTACACAGGGGACAGAGAATACCGTGGGGGACCCACGCGTATCGCCGCACAGCGGCTTCCTCAGGGCAAGTGTGTATATGACTGTTTTTCATGGCCAGTGGGCACTGTTACTATATGGTTATATATATCTTCTAAGCAGGTTTTTCTGATTGTGTACAAGCCAGTTGGCATTGTGCATTTATGTGAGATATTTCATCAGCCTTTTTACAATTTTGCATGATTTATAGGTTATATGTATGACGTCTTCATTATCGCATATTATTGCTCATGCTGTGTACATGACGGGGGTCACAAGGGGTTTCAGGCCGTGTTATCTTGTGTGTCACATTTTTTAGTGTTTTTATTCTTGCTGTTACAATAAAGACTGCCTTTTATATATATATATATATATACTATTGTGGGTGTGCTCCCTGTTATATGTAGCTCTTTTCTTTATACATTGTACAGTTGTAAGTGGTGACGTCACTCAGTTTATCTGTGGTCACAGCTGTAGATTCCCACGGTACCCCACCTATGACCGTAGGTAAACTGACCTCAGGTGACTTCATTGAACTCAGTGGCTTCCCCTCATCTGAACTGAGTTCACAGACCTGCATCTCTAGCAGAAAACTGCTAGGTATCCTGGGTGGATCCTGACTATAGTCCGGGTTCGCCCATCAGTACTTATTAGGTCAAAAATAATTGAATATGCCTATTGTAATCTTTAGACTATCCTGACTTTTTTTTACTCGCTGCTAGAATACACATTGTTTTCAAATGGTACTTCTGATCCTTACAGCTATCAATGGTTATTTGATGTGTAAATATTAATGTTTTGTAAAAAATTACGCTCTATTAGCAATGAGGATTAAAAACGATTTCAGCACATCTGGGTGCCATGACTGTCCTCCCATGTTTCTAAGCTCTGGTATTATTTGTCAGTTTAAACTGCTTTCTTTGGCCTATGTTTGCCTCTCCTAGTTGTCACACTCGGAGATGATAAAGTCCGAAAGCACAGCGTTGCACTGAAGTTTAGACCTACGGACGTCTGATGCACTACAAAACACACAACAGACAAAGGGGACAACTGAGCACTTTACAATGATGGCCCTGCAGCTAGGGAGAGGGGTGAGAGGGCATCTCTTGAACTCACCTCAAGCTGTTACCTATACTCCCTAGCGTCCCTATATGGGGTGTTTAAACCTGTCGCCAACCCAGTTGCCTAATCCCTCACTAGCCCTGCAAACACCCTGGCTAGTGAGATGGCCAGTGGGAAACACTAGTCCCACCGCTGCACTAACAAACACGAAGGGAAAGGAAGGACAAACAGGGATACGAACACCAAAATCCATGGCTGCAGACAGACTCCAAAGTAGAAGTTGGATGGACACAGTACAGTTTCCTAGCAGCTCCTTCCACCAGTATGGCCAGAATAGAATGAATTCTATCAACAGCAAGGACTGCTGGCAAAAAACTATTTAAACCTAAATGGGCGTGGGCTCGAAGCAACTACAGCTGACCTGTAGTGCTATGAGCTGTTAGCAACCAAACTGATATCAACTCAAGAAGTACCAAAAGAAAGGAAAGTTTGTTTAAATGAGGAATCTATATGGAAAAGAGAGGCTCCAGTCAAAAACCTGTCACCAGTCTCTAAGGGAGATGACCATGACACTATGTCTATTCTTGAGATATATTGGTTTCTAAACTGATGAGGATCTTGTAATTCTTTATACTTTTTAATTCTTCTTCAATCCTGTAACCTTAAATACTGCATTAAGCCATGCTTATTTTTTATAATTGTATTATATTTGATACCACATAATAAAGTTTATATGTTTGAGACTATAATTGCAAGGTGTAAAGCAAGCATCTTTGAAATTGTAATCTTATTAAAGATTCTCTGTTCTCAAGAACAGAGGAATATTTACGGTAATTTTTCTACTTTTTTGAAAAATACAAAACATAGTTTACAGATTTTTATAAATGATACAGTAGCTACATCTACCTCTGTACTATAATAGAGCAACAGAATGGGGGTGAAGCAGTTTACCAGTTTCTGATTAAAACTAAAATATACCTAATATAACAATTTGAGTATATTCAGTGTATTAATTATTATTTATGAAGGGCAATGTTATCTTCAGACATAGGGCACAAAATTAGGTAGCTAAAGCTATGGCAATCTGTATATGGGTAGCTGTGAAGGGTATTCACTTTATAGAAGGGGAATGTAGTGCAGATAGTGACCAGGGCACAAGTAATGAAATTGGGGGTGGTATGGGGGGAAGGGTTAGGACAGTTAATACAGTAAGCAGGAATACAGGTACAGAGTCATACGTAACGTGCATGTACACTAATGCCCGAAGCCTCACAAATAAGGTGGAGGAATTAGAATTAATATTGTTGGAAGAAAATTATGATATAGTGGGGATATCAGAGACATGGCTGGATGAGAGCTATGACTGGGCTGTTAATTTACAGGGTTATAGCCTATTCAGGAATGACCGTACAAATAAGCGAGGGGGAGGTGTGTGTCTATATGTAAAATCATCCTTAAAACCCATCCTGCGTGACAACATATGTGAGGGTACTGAGAATGTAGAGTCCCTATGGGTGGAGATAAGGGGGGGGAGAATGAATAATAAAATACTGATAGGGGTGTGTTATAAGACGCCGAATATTATGGAAGAGGTAGAGAATCTCCTCATAAAGCAAATTGATAAAGCAGCGAGTCTCGGAGAGGTAATTATTATGGGGTACTTTAACTATCCTGATATAAATTGGGGAACAGAAACTTGCAGTTCCAGCAAAGGAAATAGATTTTTGATAACAATGAAAGATAATTACCTTTCACAAATGGTACAGGACCCCACAAGAGGGGGAGCACTACTAGACGACCTTGTACTAACCAATAGGCCAGACCGCATATCAAATATACAAGTTGGGGGTTACTTGGGGAATAGTGATCACAAAATAATAAGTTTTCATGTATTCTTTAGTAAGATGTATAGTAGAGGGGCTACAAGGACACTAAACTTCAGGAAAGCAAATTTTAAACGGTTGAGAGATGATCTTAGTGCAATAAACTGGGATGATGTACTAAGTAATAAAAGTACACAAAGCAAATGGGAGACTTTTATGAGCATCCTGAATAGGGCTTGTGCAGAAAATATACCCTATGGGAACAAACATGCTAGAAATAGGAGGAAACCCCTATGGCTAAATAGAGCTGTAAGGGAAGCAATAAAAGAAAAACAGAAAGCCTTAAAAGAATTAAAGAGGGTAGGTAGTGATGAGGCATTATATAATTATAGAAAATTAAATAAAATATGTAAAAAGCAAATTAAGTTAGCTAAGTTTGAGACAGAGAGACTCATTGCGAGAGAAAGTAAAAATAATCCTAAAATATTCTTTAACTACATAAACAGTAAAAAACTGAAAAGCGATAGTGTTGGCCCCCTTAAAAATAGTCTTGGTGAAATGGTGGAAGGGGATGAGGGTAAAGCCAACCTGCTGAATGACTTTTTTTCTACGGTTTTTATACAAGAAAATGCCATGGCAGATGACATGACCAGTGATACCATAAATTCACCCTTGAATATTACCTGCTTAACCCAGCAGGAAGTACGCCGCCGCCTCGAAGTCACTAAGGTTGACAAATCTCCGGGCCCGGATGGCATACACCCCAGAGTACTACAGGAATTGAGTTCTGTGATAGATAGACCATTATTTTTAATCTTCTCAGATTCCTTAATAACAGGGTCGGTACCGCAGGACTGGCGCATAGCAAATGTGGTGCCAATATTCAAAAAGGGGACAAAAACTAAGCCGGGAAATTATAGGCCGGTAAGTTTAACCTCTACGGTTGGTAAAATCCTTGAGGGTTTCTTGAGAGATGCTATACTGGAGTATCTCAAGAAAAATAACCTTATGACAGAGTATCAACATGGGTTTATGAGGGATCGATCCTGTCAAACTAATTTGATCAGCTTCTATGAAGAGGTAAGTTCAAGCCTGGACCAGGGAAATGTAGTGGATATTGTGTATATGGACTTTTCAAAAGCTTTTGATACGGTGCCACACAAAAGGTTGGTACATAAAATGAGAATAATGGGGATAGGGGAAAATATGTGTAACTGGGTTAAAAACTGGCTCAGTGATAGGAAACAAAGAGTGGTTATTAATGGTACGTACTCGGACTGGGTCTCAGTTCATAGTGGGGTACCACAGGGGTCAGTATTGGGCCCGCTTCTTTTCAACATATTTATAAATGACCTTGTTGGGGGCATGCGGAGTAGAATTTCAATATTTGCAGATGATACTAAACTCTGCAGGGTAATCAATACAGAGGAGGATAATTTTATATTACAGGGAGATTTATGTAAATTGGAGGATTGGGCTGAGAAGTGGCAATTGAAGTTTAATGTAGATAAATGTAAGGTCATGCACTTGGGTAGAGGAAATAACATTTATGATTATGTACTTAATTGTAGAACACTGGGTAAAACAGACACAGAAAAAGACTTGGGTGTATGGGTGGATGGTAAACTTCACTTTAGTGGACAGTGTCAGGCAACTGCTGCCAGGGCTAATAAAATAATGGGATGTATTAAAAGAGGTATAAGTGTTCATGAAAAAAATATAATTCTACCTCTGTACAAGTCACTAGTGCGACCGCACTTAGAATACTGTGTACAATTCTGGTCACCGATATATAAGAAGAACATAGCTGAACTGGAGAGGGTGCAGAGAAGAGCCACCAAGATTATTAGAGGAATGGGTGGGCTGCAATACCAAGACAGGTTATTAAACTTGGGGTTATTTAGTTTGGAAAAACGAAGGCTTAGGGGGGATCTAATCACAATGTATAAATATATGAGGGGACAGTACAGAGACCTTTCCAAAGATCTTTTTACACCTAGGCCTGCGACTGGAACACGGGGGCATCCGCTACGTCTTGAGGAAAGAAGGTTTAATCATAATCACAGACGAGGATTCTTTACTGTACGAGCAGTGAGACTGTGGAACTCTCTGCCGCATGATGTTGTAATGAGTGATTCACTACTAACATTTAAGCAGAGCCTGGATGCCTTTCTTGAAAAATTTAATATTACCAGTTATGTATATTAGATTTTATGACAGGGTATTGATCCAGGGAACTAGTCTGATTGCTGGATGTGGAGTCAGGAAGGAAATTTTTTCCCCATTGGAACTTGTTAGCCACATTGGGGGTTTTTTGCCTTCCTCTGGATCAACATGTTAGGCTACGGGTTGAACTAGATGGACTGAGGGGCACTTTGCACACTGCGACATCGCAGGTGCGATGTCGGTGGGGTCAAATTGAAAATGACGCACTTCCGGCATCGCATACGACATCGCAGTGTGTAAAGGCTGGATGATACGATTAACGAGCGCAAAAGCGTCGTAATCGTATCATCGGTGCAGCGTCGGCGTAATCCATGATTACGCTGACGCGACGGTCCGATGTTGTTCCTCGCTCCTGCGGCTGCACACATCGCTGTGTGTGAAGTCGCAGGAGCGAGGAACGTCTCCTACCGGCCTCACTGCGGCTTCCGTAGGATATGCGGAAGGAAGGAGGTGGGCAGGATGTTGACATCCTGCTCATCTCTGCCCCTCCGCTCTGATTGGCCGCCTGCCGTGTGACGTCGCAGTGACGCCGCACGACCCGCCCCCTTAACAAGGAGGTGGGTCGCCGGCCACAGGGACGTCGCACGGCAGGTGAGTGTGTGTGTGAAGCTGGCGTAGCGATAACTTTCGCTACGCCAGCTATCACCACATATCGCTGCTGCGACGGGGGCGGGCACTATCGCACTCGGCATCGCAGCATCGGCCTGCGATGTCGCAGTGTGCAAAGTGCCTATTAGAGTCTCCCTTCAACCTTAAAAACTATGATACTATGATACTATGATAAGATACTGCGGTCTTCTGGGTGATGCACTTGAGGTGGGTCTGGTTCTTTGAAAATGTTTTATCGATGACATAGTGTTTATTTTTTTTTAGGGGGAGGGGACAGAAAAATCACTCTTAAAATTCCTCTGAGATATTAACACTAATATTTTTTGGTTTGTCTTTCTTCTTTTAGTAGATCTAACACTAACTTTTTGGATCTCAGTATCTACATTGAAAATTGTGGGATTTTAACCAAAATCCATCAAAAAGAGGTCAATCTTAGCAGTTTAATATACATGTTAATTTGTATTCTTGCAAGTTTGACTAACTAATATACCCAAATGCCAATTGCAGCTGTAGTGATGTCTATGAATGATAGAATGTTGGTAACAGCAGTGAGAGAGGAGATCAAATGCTATTACATTTAACTTTTATAAATAACTAGCTGTTCTCAGCCAAGGGTATACAGCTGTCCTGCCCCCAAGGGTTTACAGCTGTCCTTCCCCCAAAGGGTATACAGCTCTCCTCCCAAGGGTAAACAGCTCCCTTCCCCCAAGGGTATACAACTCCCCTCCCCCCAAGGGTATACAGGTTCCCTCCCCCCAAGGGTATACAGCTCTCCTTCCCAAGGGTATACAGCTCCCCTCCCCAAGGGTATACAGCTCTCCCCCAAGGATATACAGCTCTCTTCCCCCACAAGGGTATACAGTTCACCTCCCTCGTATACAGCTCTCCCCCAAGGGTATACAGCTCTCCCCCAAGGGTATACAGCTCATCTCCCTGGTATACAGCTCCCCCAAAGGTATACAGCTCTCATCCTCAAGGGTATACAGCACTCCTCCCCCCAAGGGTATACAGCTCACTTCCCTGGTATATAGCTCCCTTAAAGGTATACAGCTGTCCTCTACTAAGGGTATACAGCTGTCCTTCCCCCAAAGGGTATACAGCTCTCCCTTCAAGAGTATACAGCTCACCTCCCCCCAAGGGTATACAGCTTCCCCCAAGGCTATAGAGCTCTCTTCCTCCCAAGGGTATACAGCTCACCTCCCTGATATACAGCTCTCCCCCAAGGGTATACAGCTTTTCCCCCAATGAGAAAGGATAAATCCAGCATCCAGTTCCAGCAATAGTATAAAACAAATTCTTTATTGTTCAATGTTAAAAAAACATCATTCCATAAAAATATAAAACCGCCTCATGGCGTGTCAGTAGTAGATGGGTACACGTGTCGGAGAGTTACCTCCTTACTCTGAGACAGAAACCATACAAATGAAAAGCCATTAAGAAGAGGATAGGAAAGGAGTCAAAGGAAATGACGGAATATCAAACAAGCTCAACTGAACTATGGCAGTATGCAAGGTACATTCACAACATTTGAAATTTCATTTCTCACATTTAACCCATTTGGCACCCTGCTATTGAGCAAAATAATCCATTTTGCTTTGCGGCGGCACACGATTTTAATTAAATCGCCGCCTCGTTTTGGTAACACTACCTTCTCTGCTGCATTTACCCTAAAAGATGTCAGGTTACCTGCATGTTCATTTAGGAAATGTTTAGACGCGGCCGATAAACATCGGGTAGTGGTGTGGTTTAGGTCATACACGTGTTCTGAGATGCGGCGCCGTAATGCACGGGAAGTACTCCCTACATATTGAACTTGACATATCATGCAGGTGATGACATAAACCACCCCGACAGTACCGCAATTTATTAATGACTTAATGGGAAATTCTTGTTTAGTGATACAAGATATTGACTTAGTGGTATTATACATAAATTTACATAATCCACAGTTGTTCTGGGCGCATTTGTATGAGCTCAAGGTCAGTAATCAATTCAGTGGATTATGACATTGATTGTTATTACGTGTGGTATGATCGCCAGGAGAAATGCAATTTGCAATAGTAGCGTTTCTTTTAGAAACAAATTTTACTCCGTTAGCCAGAATGTTTTTTTTAAGCTGTTGTGCACTTGTAAGATGGGCAGATTTTTTCTGATTACATCTATGACACGGTAATAGTCGCGACTGAAATTGGTGGAAAACACTACCGGGGAAAAAACTTGTGCAGACACAGGGGGCAAAGTTTTTTTGGCCAGATATTGAAGTCTATTCTTTTTCTTTCAGAATTTTTCTTTGCCTGATCAATCACATTATAGGAATAACCTCTATTTTTAAACCTATCTGTGATGATGTCACATTGTTAGAGCTAGGCGTACTTGTACATCTGAAATCACTTACCAAAACAAATTCGCCAACCGGGATATTATTAATAACATGCCGTGGGTGACAACTCGTAGCAAACAATAGGGAATTACCCGCAGTTGCCTTTCTGTAAATATCACAATGCACGCTGTTTGTAGCTAAATTAACTGTTAGTTGGATGTCCAGAAAGGGAATTGAGAGCATATCTGAGATTTTCCCCCAATGGTATACAACTGTCCTTCCCCCAAAGGTTTTCCCGGTGGGCTGGCGGTGTAAGGGTTAATCACCATGACACTACACTGCGGCCTTGAATATTGGCACGTGCCCTGGCACGGCAGAGGCGGCGGGTGTGCAAAGCTTGGGAACGCAGCCAGGAGCAGGCGGGTAGATTCACAAGAGAGGAGGCGTTGCAGGAGAGGAGGCGGTGGCAGTGCATGCGAATTTATCGGGTACACAGCAGGTGGCAGGTGCGTGAAGCTCGGGAATGTCACCAGGAGCATGCGGGCGGATCTACAGGAGAGGAGGTGTGGCAGGAGAGGAGGCGGTGGCGGAGCATTTGAGTTTATGTGGGAAGGCTCGGCTGTGATGACGTCACATGGAGGGGAGGAATTAGCAAGTAACCATGAGTAATCACAACGGCTCATATATATATATATATATATATATATATATACATACACAGTACAGACCAAAAGTTTGGACACACCTTTTCATTCAAAGAGTTTTCTTTATTTTCATGACTCTAAAAATTGTAGATTCACATTGAAGACATCAAGACTATGAATGAAAACATGTGGAATGAAATACTTAAAAAAGTGTGAAACAACTGGAAATATGTCTTATATTGTAGGTTCTTCAAAGTAGCCACCTTTTGCTTTGATTACTACTTTGCACACTCTTGGCATTCTCTTGATGAGCTTCAAGAGGTAGTCACCAGAAATGGTTATCCAACAGTCTTGAAGGAGTTCCCAGAGATGCTTAGCACTTGTTGGCCCTTTTGCCTTCACTCTGCGGTCCAGCTCACCCCCAAACCATCTCGATTGGGTTTAGGTCTGGTGACTGTGGAGGTCAGGTCATCTGGCGTAGCATCCCATCACTCTCCTTCTTAGTCAAATAGCCCTTACACAGCCTGAAGGTGTGTTTGGGGGTCATTGTCCTGTTGAAAAATAAATGATGATCCAACTAAACGCAAACCGGATGGAATAGCATGCCGCTGCAAGATGCTGTGATAGCCATGCTGTTCATCTTTTCTACAAAGACACGGTGGTTGGATCCAAAGATCTCAAATTTGGACTCATCAGACCAAAGCACAGATTTCCACTGGTCTAATGTCCACTCCTATTGTTCTTTAGCCAAAACAAGTCTCTTCTGCTTGCTGTCTGTCCTTAGCAGTGGTTTCCTAGCAGCTATTTTACCATGAAGGCCTGCTGCACAAAGTCTCCTCTTAACAGTTGTTCTAGAGATGAGAAGGTGTGTCCAAACTTTTGGTCTGTACTGTGTATATATATATATATATATATATATATATATATATATATATATATATATAGATAATGAACCGAATGCAAAATGTATACACTAGAAAAGAAGTAGCTAAAACCTCACAATATCACACAATACAATAATTAGACACGCTGAAAAAAAGTAAAAAAATGCTAACTTTTCCTTAATCCCTTCACGAAATTTGATGTAAGTTTGCATCCTGCAAAACGACAAACTTACGTCATATCAATCATGCAGGCACAGGAGCTGTGCCAGCAAGATTGCCGGCGGTAGCTCAGCTTAAGTAATAGCCATGCTCCTGCTATAACAACCAAGGCCGGTGCCTTTACTGCCCTTGGCTGTATAACCCCCTAAAAGCCGTGATCAATAGAGATCTCAGCAGTGGTGTAACTAGAGTGTGATGGGACCCAGTGCAAAGTTTGGACCTGGGCCCCCCTCCACGTACACCGACATCTGAGCTACGGGATGACACTGACACTTGGCTCTTACCCTCAGCACCCAGGTTCCCCATGATCTGAAACCCTCTATCAGCACCCAGCTTTCATATGTTCTGATATTCATCTTGTCCTCAGCACCCAGCTTGCCCATGCTCTGCTATACATCTTTCCCTCAGCAGCCAGCTATCCCATATCAGAGCATGGGAAATCTGGGTGCTGAGAGAAGATGTAGCATGGAAAAGCTGGGTGCTGTGGGAAAGAGCCTTTATACCTCAGCTCAAAACTTTCTCATCCCATTCTTGTATTTTTGTCCCCCCCTCGTATATAGTTCTCCAAATACAATAATGGCCCCCACATAGCCATCCATATCCATATAGTATAAAGGGTCCCACATAACCCTTCATATATTAGAATGCACCCCGATAGTCCTCCATGTATTATAATGCATTTCCCATAGTTCTCCATGTATTATAATTCAACCCATAGTTCTCCATATATTATAATGCAACCCCATTGTACTCCATTTCTTAAACTGCACCATATACAGTTAGGTCCAGAAATATTTGGACAGTGACACAAGTTTTGTTATTTTAGCTGTTTACAAAAACATGTTCAGAAATACAATTATATATATAATATGGGCTGAAAGTGCACACTCCCAGCTGCAATATGAGAGTTTTCACATCCAAATCGGAGAAAGGGTTTAGGAATCATAGCTCTGTAATGCATAGCCTCCTCTTTTTCAAGGGACCAAAAGTAATTGGACAAGGGACTCTAAGGGCTGCAATTAACTCTGAAGGCGTCTCCCTCGTTAACCTGTAATCAATGAAGTAGTTAAAAGGTCTGGGGTTGATTACAGGTGTGTGGTTTTGCATTTGGAAGCTGTTGCTGTGACCAGACAACATGCGGTCTAAGGAACTCTCAATTGAGGTTAAGCAGAACATCCTGAGGCTGAAAAAAAAGAAAAAAAAATCAGAGAGATAGCAGACATGCTTGGAGTAGCAAAATCAACAGTCGGGTACATTCTGAGAAAAAAGGAATTGACTGGTAAGCTTGGGAACTCAAAAAGGCCTGGGCGTCCACGGATGACAACAGTGGTGGATGATCGCCGCATACTTTCTTTGGTGAAGAAGAACCCATTCACAACATCAACTGAAGTCCAGAACACTCTCAGTGAAGTAGGTGTATCTGTCTCTAAGTCAACAGTAAAGAGAAGACTCTATGAAAGTAAATACAAAGGGTTCACATCTAGATGCAAACCATTCATCAATTCCAAAAATAGACAGGCCAGAGTTAAATTTGCTGAAAAACACCTCATGAAGCCAGCTCAGTTCTGGAAAAGTATTCTATGGACAGATGAGACAAAGATCAACCTGTACCAGAATGATGGGAGGAAAAAAGTTTGGAGAAGAAAGGGAACGGCACATGATCCAAGGCACACCACATCCTCTGTAAAACATGGTGGAGGCAACGTGATGGCATGGGCATGCATGGCTTTCAATGGCACTGGGTCACTTGTGTTTATTGATGACATAACAGCAGACAAGAGTAGCCGGATGAATTCTGAAGGGTACCGGGATATACTTTCAGCCCAGATTCAGCCAAATGCCACAAAGTTGATCGGACGGCGCTTCATAGTACAGATGGACAATGACCCCTAGCACACAGCCAAAGCTACCCAGGAGTTCATGAGTGCAAAAAAGTGGAACATTCTGCAATGGCCAAGTCAATCACCAGATCTTAACCCAATTGAGCATGCATTTCACTTGCTCAAATCCAGACTTAAGACGGAAAGACCCACAAACAAGCAAGACCTGAAGGCTGCAGCTGTAAAGGCCTGGCAAGCATTAAGAAGGAGGAAACCCAGCGTTTGGTGATGTCCATGCGTTCCAGACTTAAGGCAGTGATTGCCTCCAAAGGATTCGCAACAAAATATTGAAAATAAAAATATTTTGTTTGGGTTTGGTTTATTTGTCCAATTACTTTTGACCTCCTAAAATGTGGAGTGTTTGTAAAGAAATGTGTACAATTCCTACAATTTCTATCAGATATTTTTGTTCAAACCTTCAAATTAAACGTTACAATCTGCCCTTGAATTCTGTTGTAGAGGTTTCATTTCAAATCCAATGTGGTGGCATGCAGAGCCCAACTCGCGAAAATTGTGTCACTGTCCAAATATTTCTGGACCTAACTGTAGTCCTCCATATATTATAATGCACCCATATAGTCCTCCATGTATTATAATGCATTTCCCATAGTCCTTCATATATTATACTGCATCTCATACTCCTCCATGTATAATGAACCCCTATAGTCCATGTATAAGGTGTCCTTCATGTTGTATAATGCATACCCATAGACCTCCATGTATAATGCAGCCCCCAGGTCGTCTTGTATAATGCAGCCTCCCCCCAGGCCTCCATGTATAATGCAGCCCCTCAGGCCTCTGGCCACCGTGTACTCACTGATTTAAAAAAAAAAAGTACTCACCTCTTCTCATTTCACCACTGCTCTGTCATCACCTCTCTCATCGTTCCTCCGCTGCAACGGTCAGCGTCCTCCCATCCTGCGCTTTGTATGCCTCAGCACAGCAGTTGCACAGGAGTGACATCACTGTGCAGGCACAGGGGGACAATGATGAAGCATGGAGCAGCGTGTGCCGCTCAATGCTTTATCATTGCTGTGTGCGATGACTGGTGAGGGGGACCCGGTCTGCCGCCGCTGACATGGCACCCCGCTGAGTCATGGGTCATATAGCGGCCACGTAGTCTGCGACAGAACAGCACAGCTCCTCTCTCACAGAAATGAGCCAGCTGCTGATCTGCAGGGCGGGCCCCTAACCTACCGGGCCTGGTCGCAATGGTGACCTCTGTGACGGCAGTCGTTACGCCCCTGGATCTCAGCATTGAGGGGGCTGGGAGAAAAAGTACACTCCCTATACCACTTGATCAGGAGCGCTAGAATGTGATCAAGGGGGCCCAATCATTGCCATAGCAGCCCAAGATCCAATGACAACCTCTAGGTCTGCCAGCTGTTTTGGCCTGTTAGACCATGTCAGGAACATGGTCTAACATACATGCTGTCAGTGTCACACTGACAGGTGTAATATTTTGCAATGTGTATATATTGCAATACATTATACCAGCGATTGGAGTAATAGTTAATGTCGCATTTAGGGGCCAAGTAAAAAAGTGACAACATTTGTTAAAGTATTAAAAAAAATCAGAACATAAAGAACAAAAGAAATTAAAACAATATATACCAATATATATGTATATTTATGTAAAAAACAAAATTAAAAAAGTACATGTATGGTTTGGTTCTGGAATAACCCAATCTATAAAACTGTCACCCTAGTTAACACCTTCGGGGAACACCGTAAAAAAATATATAAAAAACAGCAAATACTATGTTTTTTCATCATAGAACTTACAAAAAAAGTAGAACAAAATGCGATCAAAAAGTAAAATGTAAATAAAGATGATATTGCTATTACAGCTCCATCAGCAAAAAAAAATACCGCTATAGCTCACAGAATATAGCAATGCAAAACCTTTTTTTTTTCTCTAAAAATTTTGTATTGTGTAAAGTAGCAAAACATAAAAATCAATATATGCTGTATTTGTACTTATGTATAGAATAAAGCTGTCTTGTTACTTTTACAACACTGTGAACAGCGTAAAAAAATCCTGATTTGCTGTTTCTTCTTGATTTCGCCTCACAAAAAGCAGAATAGAGGCAATCAGAAAATATTATGTGGCCCAAAATGGTATCAATAAAAACTCCATCTTTTCCCAAAAAAACCCAAGTCCTCACATGACATAAAAATACAAAAACAGAGGGGCGTGTCCGGAACTCCATGACGCAGGACGCCTGAGAGCTGAGCTCCTCCACCCGGGATTTCTTAAGCCTTTTTAAATTAGCTTGAGGGATCCAGAATGGGGAAAAAGAAACCCCCAAAGACCGCTAAAGATCCTGGGACCCCAGCATCGCTCACCATGGACTTCTACCTGACACGGGAGCCGCCGGGGGAGCAGGAGCAGGACGGTGCACAGGCTGCAGAAGCGATCCACCATCTTCCTCCTCAGGCTGCTGCAGCTGTGGCATCTGTGGAGGAGACCGGGCGGGGATCGCCCGCACGCGATGCAGACAGAGGGAGAAGCAGAGAGCGGAGACCCGTGGGTGTCGGCGGGCCAGGGGCCTCCCTCGTGGGCAAGATGGCAGCGGTGGAAGAAGCGCGTGGTGCCCCATCCAAGTTCCTGCTGGAGCAGGATCGCGGCGGGCCGGGGGAGTCTGCACGTCCCCGAACCACCAGGCCAGGTGGGCGATCAATATTTTCCCCCAACACAAGCCCCGGCAGACAAGCGGAGACGGAGGTGATGATGCCGCCCCTCCCCCCCATAGAGATGCTGGAGCGTGGCGGTGGCTGGAGCCCGCCTGTGGCTGGAGCCCGCCTGCTTCTGTGGATGCCCTGCAGAAAGGAGCAGACACTGCGGAGTGGCCTGATGGGAACTCGGGACCGGGGGGCTGCAGTGCTGGAGGAGCAGATGAGCAGTCGGAGAGCGGGGGAGACGCCTTACATGAGGCTTTAGTGGCCAGACATGCAGCCTTACAGTCTGCTGGAGTCCCCCAGCCCCCATGGGACAATGCAACATTAAACGGAGGTAAGAAAAGAAAGAATAATTCAGCTCACCGAGTTGCTGCAATCCGCTGTCTGTCAAGGCCTGCGCACGGAAGGCTGGGCTGCCAAATAGCGATCAGGAAAAGGAAATTCCAGCGCAGTCCAAAATGTCCGGTTTAAAATTCATTTTTATTAAATAAATCCATATAAAATTTTGGAAAAATACAAGGCGGTCAGCAGGATATAGCATAGATGGTGTACAGACCCCACAAAGCTTTGTGGGGTCTGTACACCATCTATGCTATATCCTGCTGACCGCCTTGTATTTTTCCAAAATTTTATATGGATTTACTTAATAAAAATGAATTTTAAAACCGGACATTTTGGACTGCGCTGGAATTTCCTTTTCCTGATTAAACGGAGGTGATCTCCTGTTTTTTTTCCTCTGGAACCACCAATACTGCAAAATAAGGCTCTGTTTCCCAGGCCTCAAAGATCAGGGTCCAGGTCATGTAGTTCAGCAAAGAAGGGCCCCCAGGTCGCCCTCTGGCCCAGCTGGCATGGATACCACCGTGAACAAGGCCCCAGAGAGTGCGGCGGCCAGACCTTCACCCAAACAGCCTATGTGCCATCCTGCAGAGTGATGGGAACTGTTCGGCAGCTCCCTACCAAGAAAGATTTTGAAGCACTCATTTCTGACGTTAAGGACACTTGCCGATCTGAAATAGCGGCGGTCCGGCAGGACGTTATTTCCATCTCTAAAAGAATAAATCAGATGGAGAATGATCATAATGATGCTAAAACAACCATCCGTCATCTCCAGTCCCAAACTTCTTCTCAAGCAGACGTCATTAGAGAGCTATAGCGTCATATTGAAGATTTGGATAAGAGAGGCAGGCACCATAATATAAGGGGCAGGGGCGTACCGGAGGCCCAGGCGAAGGAGGATGACGCAACAATTCTGCAGACCATATTCAACTCACTCCTGCAGCGGCCCCCTGACAACCCAATTCCCATGGATAGAGCGCATAGGGCCCTACGCCCTAAAAATCTGAAAGGGAACCCAAGAGACATTATCTGTCATTGACTTTCAACTTAAAGAAGAAATAATGTTCAAAGCACGACCGCCAAAACAAGTGATGTATCGGGGCACCAAGACCTTTCATGGATAACACTGCAGCATCGGAAGGCTCTCCGTCCACTACTGTCGTCCCTGAGGAATAATAATATTCTTTACAGATGGGGGTTCCCGTTTAGTCTCTCCGCACGGTGAGGGGAAACGTCGGCCAGCCTCCGGGTCCCTGCAGATCTTGAGCCTTTCTGTCGGGCCTTTGACCTTTCTGTTCCAGAACTACCAGATTGAACTGTGCCCTAGCTGATGCCACCGCTTCTTCAGACGTGGCAGTCGGCCACTACATCACGTAAACGGCGATCCAGGAGTTTGAGGAAAGAGGAACCTCCCTGAGTGTGTCCTTCTATGGACTTACGGTTATCCTTAGAACTCATTTGTTGATAATTGGCTTATCTATATAGCTTTCCATATTTCTGTGATTTTCTCATCTTTGCAGGATCCCGGGGGGGAGGGTGGGGGTGTTGAGGCCCGTGTGTCTAATAATTTATGGAGTTCCGCTGCTTACCCACTGGCAGAGTTGTACTAATTAATTCACACTTTGGTTTATAGTGCAGGTTATATTTAGTGTGATACTACTCTCTACTCTGAGTAAATAAAAGTCGACTCTGGTACTGGGATGGTGGGAATTTGGTGTTGATTACCATACACTTCTCATAATTGAAAATTCTTATTTCACAGTTGAACCTAGTTATGTTTTTGTCTGTTCTTTTATGTCTTGGTTATATCCACAGGTATGCAATTTATCAAGGTAAACATGCATGAGGGGCTCATGGAGGATATTTATCATGTGCACCAAGAGGAGGTATCATACATTAGCCTTCACAATAGCGTACGTTGAGGTCCTAGGATGGTTAAGTTGATGAGCCTTAATGTTAAGGGGCTGAATTCTGATGTGAATTGGAGGCTGGTTCTCCAGGAGATGCGTAAATCAAGGGCTGAAGTGGTGTTTCTACAAGAGACACACTTCACAGAAAAAAGCTCTTTTAACTTTGCCCGCTATTGGTTTCCCCAATCCTTCTCAGCCACAAACACAAAAAAAAAGCAGGGGTGGACATATTGATTTCCCACACTTGCCCATTTCAAGTGGATAAGTGGGAAGTGGATCCCTAAAGGCCCAGTCACACTAAACAACTTACCAGCGATCCCAACAACGATCCAACCTGATAGGGATCGCTGGTAAGTTGCTAGGAGGTTGCTGGTGAGATGTCACACTGCGACGCTCCAGCGATCCCACCAGCAACCTGACCTGGCAGGGATCGCTGGAGCGTGGCTACACGAGTTGCTGGTGAGCTCACCAGCAACCAGTGACCAGCCCCCAGCGCCGCGTGGAAGATGCTGCGCTTGGTAACTAAGGTAAATATCGGGTAACCAACCCGATATTTACCTTGGTTACCAGTGCACGCAGCTACACGTGCAGAGAGCAGGGAGCAGCGCACACCGCTTAGCGCTGGCTCCCTGCTCTCCTAGTTACAGCACACATCGGGTTAATTACCCGATGTGTGCTGCAGCTACATGTGCACAGAGCAGGGAGCAGCGCACAATGCTTAGCGCTGGCTCCCTGCTCTCCTAGTTACAGCACACATCGGGTTAATTACCCGATGTGTGCTGCAGCTACATGTGCACAGAGCAGGAGCCGGCACTGACAGTGAGAGCTGCGGAGGCTGGTAACGAAGGTAAATATCAGGTAACCAAGGACAGGGCTTCTTGGTTACCCCATGTTTACTGTGGTTACCAGCCTCCGCAGAAGCCGGCTCCTGCTGCCTGCACATTCAGTTGTTGCTGTTGTGAAGCCCCACAAGTGCAGTGTCGGTGCATTACCTTCAGGGACTCCACTCGGCTGGATCTTGTCACAGGTAGGAAATCTTCTATTTGTCGTGACGCCACTCTCAGAATTGCGGTCAGTGGGGACCGCCACTGCAGATTAAGGGACGCCTGGGGCTGATGGTGGGTGCAGCCAGTTGTAATAGCCTCCTGAGAGTGAGGCAAGCCCCAGGGCCCTGTGTAGGTGTGTAGAACCACAAGGCACAGAATAACTCCACACAAGCAGAATGTCTTTCAGGGGTTTTACTCACAGAAGGTGGCAGAGTGAGTAACCCGGGCGTAGCTGGGATGAACCAGGCTGGAACCAGGTGTCCTTCAGGCTGACTGATGAGGGTGACTACCGACTCGCCTTCCTTAGCCCTTGGTGGTTTGGGGTAACCCCGACTTTTAGTCCCTATGGGGGTCACCCAGGGAAGTAGCTGCTCCCCTCGTTTGTTTGCCGTTTGCTTGTCGCCTGGACCAGATCACTCCAGCTGCTTGCCTCCTGTGAACTATGGGCCCTAACTGTGGCTACGTGGCTGCGGCTTTTGGGTGTTGTGGTGTGGGCTTTGAGGGCCCCACACCGGCAGGTTTAGCAAGGAAAGGTGGATCTATCCCCGCTCCGGGATCTGCCGCCCGTTTGGGCCTGGTAACTCCCTAGCAGTCTCCTTACTTCCCACTCCGTGCTCTCTCTTTAGCTGAAGATGGATTTCGGGTAGCACTCCTAGGTGACCGTTCTCCCCCGTCGGTAGCCACTGCGCGGGCGCTGTTAGACTGCAACAGCCCCAGGGGTCTGCTCTTCTCCGAGCTCCCTGGACTCTGCACTAAACCGGCTCACTGCTCCTCCTCTCCTGTTCTTGCCTACGCCACCTAGCAACCAGGCTCTCCACCACACCCCTTGAGTGGAGATGGAGGCGTTTTACCCCCTCCACTATTCCAGTGGAGGTGAAGGCTTTGCCCCCTCCTGGGATCCCCAGGGGTCCTCTCAAAGGTACATGTGTCAGACCTGATCACTATGCGCCTGTGTAGTCACACCTCGGTCAGCCTTCTGGATTACCTGTATTGTACTGTCCCCAGCATGGGTGCAGTACTCAGTGGTGCCTGACCAGGTCAGGGGCGCCACATTCCCCCTTAGTTATCACCAGCACGTCCTCGGGCTGCAAGACAACATTTTAAAATGCATAAAACAGTAAAACATTTTTAAAACCACCAGGTACCATACATCACCACCCTCCACCCACAAGTCCGTTAACCCACCCAAAACCCTTTCAGGAGGCAGGTCACCGGTCCTTTTGGTAACCAGATCTGGGCCATCTACTTCCCCAGACCTTTCCTCCAATCTGCCTCTCCCGTTGGCCGCGCCTTCAGCCACTTCTGGCAGGATGTAGAGGCGGCTTTCAGGGTCTGGTGGTCTTCAGGGCATACCTGGCCTGGTGGAGCCGCGCCTTCAGCCTCTTCTGGCAGGATGTAGAGGCGGCCTCCACAGTTGGTGCTGACCAGGTACCCTCTTTGTGGTGGAGAGCCAGGCCCCATAAACAGGCATGCTCTCTGGTTGCAGGTAAGCCAAGGCCCCATAATGGACGTGCTTCCTGGTTGCAGACGAGCCAAGCCCCTAAACAGGCTGGCTCTGGTGGTGGTACCCTCTGGTGTAACTATTTACACTGCGAGAGTTTGTGGCTATAGCCAGTTCATAGCCTTAAGGTTCATTTCTCACATTAGTTTATGTGGGCACATCTCTTAAACAGTAACGTTGCAAAACTTCAAACTGGTCAAAACAGTAACTTGTTGTACTTTACTTTTCTTGCTTTACGTGGATTCCTCCTCACCAGGGCTTGGGCCTGTAGGGCTGCGGCACCTGCTGCTTTCTTGGTCTTTTTCATCATCCGTGGTGGTCTCATCAGTGGGTTCTTTGTCTGTTCTTTCTCTATCTCTGTCTTTCCTTTCTTCCTCTGTGTCTGTTTCTTTTTCTTTAGGACATGGCGTAACATCTAGTGCATACCAGCCTCTTTCTCCTTGATGCATTGTAAATTGCACTGTGTCTCCCATCCTTAGGTTCCTTCCAGGATGTCCTCTGGGCAGATGAGCTCTAACGTCTCTTCTATTGACAAAGATGCCTTCTTTCATACCAGGTGCAACTATAAAGCCGTATCCTGATTTTAGGCTGAAATCTTCTACTACTCCTCGACAAAGGGGTCCTCTGACCTGGGCTTTGGCCCTTCTCAGGAACCGTTTCTCCTCTAAGTCTCTGGCCGTTATTTCATCTTTCTGCTCTGGAGACTGTGGTGCAGGGGTGAACTTGGATCTGCTACGGCGCCGTGTCTTGCGGACTGGATTCTGCGAGGTACAGCTTACAAGCTCCCAGGTGAGGCTTTTGGGCAGATCTTCCTCAGCGGAGGGTATCGGGTCTTCTTCGTCCCAGCGGGAGTATGGCAACATCTCTGGCTCGGGGTATGAATCCACTGCTGATGGCTCCGGAGTCAGCTCCTCAGCCTTCTGGCCTCCCCTCCCCCTTAGTTCTTCTGAACACTCCTGTCGTGGCAGTGCTGGGGATGGACTTTCATCAGCAGGCCCGGGCGGGGGACTCTTTGGCGTGGTCGCTGCAGGAGTCGCCTTGGGGGTGTGCGGAGGGAGCAGATACCGATCCACCATCTCCTGTGGGAACTGGGCCTCTAGGTCAGCCTTCAGCTTCCAGTATTCGGGATCCTCTCCTATCAGGGACTTCCTAGCAGGGACTTCCTTAGACTGGGGAGCGGTGTCTGCTCTGGCCTTGCAGGCCGGGGTAAACAATGGTACGTCTGTCTTTTCTTGGCGGGCCGCGCCCTGCATGGCGGCGGCCTGTCCTTGGCGGGCCGCGCCTGACATGGCGGCGGCCTGGTCTTGGCGGGCCGCGCCTGGCATGGCGGCGGCCTGGATCAGCGTCGCTGTTACAGCTGGCGTCTTAGCGGGCATCGCTACTATGGCCGGTTCTTGGCGGGCCGGGCAGGGCATCGCTGCGGCGGCCTGGATCGGCGTCGCAGCTGCGATGGGATCTGTGCAGGCTGGGCTGGGCATCGCTGCAGCGATCTGGGCTTGGCGGGCCGCACCTGGCGTGGCTGCGGCCTGGTTCAGCACCTCACTTGCGGCGCAGACGAGCGTTGCGGCTGCGGTGGGGTCTCGACGGGCCGGGCCTAGCAAGGCGGCGGCCTGGGTCAGCGTCACACCTGCGGCATGGATGAGGGTCGCGGTGGCAGCCGGATCTTTGCGGGCCGGACTGGGCGTTGCTGCAGGGACCGGGTCTCGGTGGGCCGAGCAGGGCAGCGCTGCGGCGGCCTGGGCTTGGCGGGCTGCACCTGGCGTGGCTGCGGCCTGCTTCAGCGTCGCCGCGCCGGACGCCTCTTCAGGGACCGCGGGCATGGCAGCAGGGGTCGGGGCACTCGCGCTGGCAGGGGCAACACTGGACTCACCCATCGTTGGCAGCATCGGGGTCTGAGTCGTCACCGCCCGGTCTGGCACTTGGCGCGCGGCTCTCCCCTCATAGGCCTGAACCGCCGCGGTCATTTCCAGAAACTCCGTACGTCCCTCTCTGATCTGCCTTCCGACCCTGGCCTCCAGTTGATCGCAGAACTCGGCAAGCTCCCGACACCACCAGGCAGCGGAGCCTGGCTCTGGGTCTCTGTGTTCAGACGCCATTTTCTCTAGCAGCAGGCTTCTGGCTCCCTTTCTGTCCCGACGTCTCTGAACGCCTCCGCTCTCTTCACTTGCGAGGTCAGGACTCTGCAGGGGATCTCTGGGTAGCCACACCTCTTCGTGGGCGGTAACTTCTCCCAGCGCGGGCTGCTGTTGTTTTTCAGCGCGCTTTTCATGGTGGCAATATGGCGGCGCTTCCAATTTTCCAAGCGGACCGCCCAGGCACATGGTCACCTGTCTGAACAGGTCTAGTCCTTATCCTGTTCGTGACGCCAGATGTGAAGCCCCACAAGTGCAGTGTCGGTGCATTACCTTCAGGGACTCCACTCGGCTGGATCTTGTCACAGGTAGGAAATCTTCTATTTGTCGTGACGCCACTCTCAGAATTGCGGTCAGTGGGGACCGCCACTGCAGATTAAGGGACGCCTGGGGCTGATGGTGGGTGCAGCCAGTTGTAATAGCCTCCTGAGAGTGAGGCAAGCCCCAGGGCCCTGTGTAGGTGTGTAGAACCACAAGGCACAGAATAACTCCACACAAGCAGAATGTCTTTCAGGGGTTTTACTCACAGAAGGTGGCAGAGTGAGTAACCCGGGCATAGCTGGGATGAACCAGGCTGGAACCAGGTGTCCTTCAGGCTGACTGATGAGGGTGACTACCGACTCGCCTTCCTTAGCCCTTGGTGGTTTGGGGTAACCCCGACTTTTAGTCCCTATGGGGGTCACCCAGGGAAGTAGCTGCTCCCCTCGTTTGTTTGCCGTTTGCTTGTCGCCTGGACCAGATCACTCCAGCTGCTTGCCTCCTGTGAACTATGGGCCCTAACTGTGGCTACGTGGCTGCGGCTTTTGGGTGTTGTGGTGTGGGCTTTGAGGGCCCCACACCGGCAGGTTTAGCAAGGAAAGGTGGATCTATCCCCGCTCCGGGATCTGCCGCCCGTTTGGGCCTGGTAACTCCCTAGCAGTCTCCTTACTTCCCACTCCGTGCTCTCTCTTTAGCTGAAGATGGATTTCGGGTAGCACTCCTAGGTGACCGTTCTCCCCCGTCGGTAGCCACTGCGCGGGCGCTGTTAGACTGCAACAGCCCCAGGGGTCTGCTCTTCTCCGAGCTCCCTGGACTCTGCACTAAACCGGCTCACTGCTCCTCCTCTCCTGTTCTTGCCTACGCCACCTAGCAACCAGGCTCTCCACCACACCCCTTGAGTGGAGATGGAGGCGTTTTACGACCTCCATTATTCCAGTGGAGGTGAAGGCTTTGCCCCCTCCTGGGATCCCCAGGGGTCCTCTCAAAGGTACATGTGTCAGACCTGATCACTATGCGCCTGTGTAGTCACACCTCGGTCAGCCTTCTGGATTACCTGTATTGTACTGTCCCCAGCATGGGTGCAGTACTCAGTGGTGCCTGACCAGGTCAGGGGCGCCACACTGTCTCGCTGTCACACACAGCGATCTGTGCTTCACAGCGGGACAGCAACAACTAAAAAATGGCCCAGGACATTCAGCAACAACCAACGACCTCACAGCAGGGGCCAGGTTGTTGCTGGATGTCACACACAGCAACATCGCTAGCAACATCGCTGTTACATCACAAAAGTTGTTCATTAGCAGCGATGTTGCTAGCGATGTTGCTTAGTGTGACGGGGCCTTTAGGTCGCTTCCTGATTGTACAGGGCACTCTGAATGGGATACAACTGATCTTGTGTAACCTGTATGATATGCCCCAAACTCTAATCAGATTAGATTTGTCTCCTCTGTTTTGTCATGCTTCCCATCAGATCGCGGAGCTGCACACATTATAGGGGGGACTTTAATATGGTGTTTTCGGATAGGGCTGATAGGCTGCTTGCACCCTCACACTCTGCAAGCCCACACAGATCATTACATTTATTTACCGGTTTCCGCAGACTGATCCGCAAACACCAACTGTATAACCTTTGGAGAATTGACAATCTGACAGCAAGACAATACACCTTCTTTTCACATCCCCACAATTCACATAGTCAAATCGACTACTTCTTTGGCAATGTCCTTACACTTAGAACACTCCAACAAGAACAAATTGGCAGTATCAACTGGTCGTACCATGCCCCCTTATTAGTATCTCTTGATCTGACAACTGCACCTTTAAAATGAACCCACTGGAGACTTAATGAATCCTTACTAACTAACACCTCTTTTCGTAATCTCTTCGTAAGGTTATACAGAATTACTTCATAGAGAATTCACAGTCCCCTCCATCTTTCCCGATGATATGGGAGGCCCACAAGGCAGTTATCAGGGGGAGTGTATAGCCCTTTCTTCTAAGCTTAAAAATGACTCACAGCAGCTTTATTGCTAATATGAAACGGATCTCTGCTCAGCAGAGGAGCGTCTCCGTACTCACCCCACCAAGAGTCGCCTGAAAGAGGTTATAGACCTGAGAACTAAGCTAAAAGTGATTTCGCACGGAAAAATAGAGAAACGTCTTCGCTATTCCCGTCAGAAATACTATGAATATGGCAATAAACCACATACGATGCTAGCTAGAAAGCTTAGAGTCCAAACGATAGCTTCTGCCCCTTGTGCTATAAAGGATACTTCAGGTACCCCTCATTACGACCCCACAAAAATAGCACAACTAGTATTCCCAAATCTGGTATGGACCCCATGGAATGCGCAAGTTACCGCCCTATTAGCCTCCTGAACTCCGATCTTAAAATATTCACTAAATTGTTGGCTGAACACCTAAATAACTGGCTCCCACATCTGGTCCATAAAGACCAGGTAGGATTTGTTCGCTACCATCAGGCGGGAGACAACACCCGCAGGATCTTGGATCTGGTGGAAGTGGTGAACAGGAAGGGAGTAGGGGCACTTCTTCTGGGATTAGATGCGGAGAAAGCCTTTGACAGGCTGGACTGGTCCTTCATGTTTTCTGTGTTGGCCATTTTGGCCTGTCGGGGCCATTTGTTTCTGCACTAAGGGGTTTGTATTTTTTCCCTGCAGCGACAATTTGTCTCCCTCACGCTCACTCGGAATCCCTCCCTATCCAAAATGGAACCAGACAGGGATGCCCACTGTTCCCTCTGTTATATGTACTTAGCATTGAGAAATTGGCGGCACAAATTCGACTCAATCCAGATATTATGGGGGTTAAGGTCCGGGATAAATCCTTTAAGGAGGCTTTATTTGCGGATGATGTCTTGCTGTCCCTGACTAATCCTGTCATCTCCCTACCAAACTTGCATGCGGTCCTAGCCCAATATGCTAGGCTTTCGGGATATAAACTTAATTCAGACAAAACGGAGGCACTACCTCTCAACATCCCAGAAGCTGAACTACAGTCTCTTAAACAAAACTTTAAGTATTCTTGTCGTTCGGACTCCCTGCGATATTTAGGAGTTAAAATAACCCCCAGCTATAAAACAATATACCAGGCAAATTTCGCACCCCTGATATGAGACGTTGAAAATAGCCTAAAAAAATGGTCATCCCTGCAGATCTCGTTTCTAGGTAAAATTGCCACAATTAAATTGTCAGTCATCCCTAAATTTCTGTATTTGTTTGAAACACTCCCGGTGCGGGTTCCCATGGTGGTGCTAAAAAAAAGTACAGTTGACACTTATGCAATTCATCTGGCACTCGGGAAGGCACCGTATACCAGTTTCAGTCCTATGCGCACCATGTACAAGGGGGCGTTTGTCATGCCCGAATCTTACACTCTATTAGTATGCATCACATTTACGTAGCTTGGCCTCATGGACGACCATGCCGGCCTACAACAAATGGATGGAGATTAAGAAGCTCTGAATGGCGCCTTTTCATCCGAGCTCCATAATCTGGGGTCGCCCTAGCGAAACTCCCTCTAGAGACCTCCTGGGCCCAATGTCTTTTACAAGAGAACTGTGGCGGCAATGTAGGATAAAGTTCCAGTTGGCGACGAAGTCATCACTGTTAACCTCTTTCCTGTTTACTCCACACTTGACGGAGGGCATGAGCCCGGGGGTGGTGGGTCAGTGGGAAAAGGCGGGCTTTTATTGTTTCCGTGATATAGTTAACCCAGTCACATTAAAATTAAAGCCATTCTCAGATCTACGATATCAATAAAAAATTACCTTTCCATTTATACTTCTCCTACCAGCAGATAACACATTTTTTTTCTGACATTATGGGACAGATGGGGGTACGTCGCCCCTTGACATTTGAGACCCTCTGCTCAGGTCGGATCTCGACCAGGGGCCTAATCTCAGCCATCTATTACATACTGGCAATTGGGAACCCTTTAGACACAGTGAAGCACACATATATGAAGAGATGGGAGGGTTGGGTCGGACGACCTTTGTCAGATGCACTCTGGTCAGTGGTGTGGGCTAGGACATTTTGGTCCTCAATTAGCACTCTTTACAAAGAGAACCAAGTCAAGGTTCTTATGACATGGGACCACACCCCAGAGCTCCTACATAAGTTTAACCTTACATACCCTGATGTCTGTTGGAGATGTGGGCATGGTGGGGCATCCTTATACCACATATTCTGGACATGCCCAGCTATCAGTGGTTTCTGGGAGGAGGTGGAGTTTCTGATGGGTAGATTAGTAGGTGGAGGAGTGAGTAGGGACCCTGTGGTGTACTTGCTAAATGCCCTCCCGTCGTCCTTAAGCAAATCTGAAAAAAAGCTTCTATTACACATCCTCACAGCTGCCAAATGTCTAATATCACTGTTCTGGAAGAGGGTGGTCCCGCCATCTGTCTCAGATCTGTATGCTCGGATAAAGGATGTCAGAAATATGGAAAGGTTGACAGCTCAGCTCCATAATACAATGGATGGGTTTATAGCGACATGGTCTCTTTGGGATGCTCTTGGAGACACCTACCAGATCTGAAGGCCAGAAATGTATTTATTGCATTTAGTGATTCTGTTGTATACAGGATGGAGGGGATGTGTGAATGTATCATTGGATCTCTTCGGTGCTGCATTGACTTCTCTCTTCCCCGGGCCAGACTCGCGATGTGAATCTGTCCACCCTTCATTTGATTTCTAGTATGTTTATTACACACTGCATTTGTATGCATACTTGGGAAATGTTCCCTTTTATTTGTGTAACTGTTTTCTTTTTGGTTGTAAGACATTTTAAAAAAAAATTTCAAAAATAAACAGTTGGAAAAAAAAATAAAAATACAAAAACAATAGCGTTTAAAATTTGGTGATTCAAAAAAGCTTTGTTTTTCTAAAAAAGCATTTATAGTCAAACCTATATAAATCTGGCATCGTTGTAATTATACTGACCTGGGGAATAAAGCTACCTTATCACTCATTCTGTCTCCCCCAATACCCACAAAAAAAAGTCTCCACCCAGGTCTGTCAGCTGTTACCAGAAATAATGCGGGCATCCACATTACCGGTAGCATAAAGGCTCTGGAAAAGCAATATGGCTTAACCCCACCTCCCCTCCCTCCCCTCCAAGGAAATGCAGCAAAATTTGTGCTCCCAACTTCAAATGCTCTCCTCTCTTCTGAGCACCACAATGTGCCTAAATCACGGTTAACGTCGACATGTTTGTCATTGTTGTAGTGAGGAGAGCCTTATTAATTTGTGGGGTATGTGTTTCCAGAAACATGAGCTGGGCACAATGTACGAGCACTACAAGGTCTTATTTACAATTGTTAATTCTGCAACAGTCACTACATTTTACTCCATGGGTATTTTCCAGAGACTAAATCATCACTACACTACTAGATGAATTTTCAGAAGGGTGTAAGATCCAAAATTTGGTAATTTGAGGGGCATTTCTTCTGTTCTGGCACTTAAGGGCTCTGTAATTGAAGTCCACAAACTATTCTAGGAAAATCTGTGCTCCAAAATTCAAATGGCACTCCTTCCACCTGACCCCTGCTTGGCCAAACAGTACTGTACAGATGTCGCGGGCGGCGGTGTGCTGCGCACACCACGCTCGGGTCCGGCGCTGCTGCTGCTGCTGCTCGGTGGCTCGAGCGGTGGGCCGGATCCGGGGACTCGAGCGGCGCTCCTCGCCCGTGAGTGAAAGGGGGTAGTTTGGTTTTGGGGATTTGGTCTGTGACGCCACCCACGGTTTGTGGTGAGGTTGGGGCACCACCGCTGCTGGTGACGGGGATCCCGGGAGCGATGGCAGGGAGCAGCTGGGATGTTGTTTCCCCCTCCGTGGGTAGGGGTTGGTTGTCCCGGGGCCCGGTGAGGTGACGGGGAGGCAGGGTTGGCAAGGTGCAGGGTCGCTTGGACTGCGCAGCGCGGTGCCGGATGGCACGGTAGTACTCACTCAGCCATAAATGGATGCAAAGTCTCTGGTAAACCAAACTGCTGGATGGACGGGTCCCGCAGCCGGCTGCTGTGGTTTCTCCCGGACGGTTGGTGGTGGCTGCCTTTCCCTGCACCTTTTGTGTATGTTCGGTCCCGATGGCTTCCCAACGGTAACCTGCTCCCCAGCGTGTATATGTGCCGGAGGAGCCCTTTTGCCCGCAGGCTCTGGCCCTGGGAACTCTAGCTGTGGCGGTAGCTGTATTTACCTTTTGCTGGTTGGACGGTTGCCTTCAATCGGGTCTTGGCTGTTAGGAAACCCCTGGGGTTCCAGTCACTAACGGATTTGACCTGTTTAACGGCGACTCCAAGCCTGGTCGGGGTCCGCAGGCCCTGCCGGTTTGTGCTGGCTTCACTTCGCTCCCCGGTTCGGTACCGGCGGACCACCGCCCGTCCCCGGGTCCTACGGTTCCGCGTTGATCTGCCTCTCCTGCAGATAGCCATCACCGTCTGCCAACCTTGCTCTCGGTGCCCGAGCCACGTACCCGGACACAGTCAGTTTGCTCCTCTACTACCACTTTACTCCTCACTCTACCACTTCCCTAACTGCTCTCTGTTCCTTTTCCAGCCTCCAGGACTGTGAACTCCTCAGTGGATGGGGCCAACCACCTGGCTCCACCCCACCTGGTGTGGACATCAGCCCCTGGAGGGAGGCAACAAGGATTTTGTGTCTGACTGATGTGCCTATCTCGGGATGGGGGTGTCGTGTTGTAGTCCCTGTGACGACCTGGCTAGTCCAGGGCGCCACACAGTCACATGTGGTGTATTGCAACATTCACGAGAAATTGTGTAACTGTGTAGGGACCTTTTTGCCCAGACACGCAAATTTTTAATCACACATAAAGGCATTTACAGTTAGGTTCCCGATATAATGGATTTACCTTGCCATTGGCTATTGGGCTCACATAGATTGACCAAACCATAAGCTAAAAATCCCTTTTTGTCAATATTTCGAAAGCAATAATGCAATGCCTATGTCTTTTTACTCATTTTTCACATTAGCTAAGTATTTTTCTCCTTTCTCCAATATTAAATCGTAATTTTCGACCACATATGGGGTATTTGCAAATGCAGGAGAAATTGGCATGAAAACTTACAGAAAAAAACTGTGTAGTCCATTTTTTTTCTTTTTAGCCCTTGTAAAAACTAAAACTTTGGGGCCAAAGCAACATTTTAATGAAAAAAATGGTAATTTTGATTTTCACAGCCTAATGTTATACAATTCCATGAATCATCTGAGGGTTAAAATTGCTCTCTACAACCCTAGATGAATTTGATGAGAGGTTTATCTCCCAGAATGGGTTCACATTTGGAGATTTCTGCTTTTTTGGTATGCAAGGGGGTCGTCAAATTTGATATGTCAATCGCAATCTATTCCAGCCAAAATGGCGCCCCAAAATTGAAATAGCGCTCCTTCTCTTCTGAGCCCTGCCGTACTCCCAAATAGTAGTTTTTCACCATATACTGGGTATTGATGTTCTCAGGAGAAATTATGCAACAAATTGTAAGGTCTATTATCTCCTGTTACCTTTGTGAAAATGAAAAATTTGGGGTTAAAGCAACATTTTTAAGATAAAAATGTATTTTTTCAATTTAACGACTTAATGTTATAAAATTCTGTGAAGTACTCGTGGGTTGAAGAGGCTCACCAAAGCTTTAGATAAATTCCTTGAGGAGTGTAATTTTCCAAAACGGAGTGACTTGTATTTTTTTCAAACTATTTATGTACATCAGGGGCTCTGCAAATGTGACATGACATCTGCTATCTATTCCAGACAATTATGCCGTTCAAAATTAATATAGCACCCCTTCCCTTACAAGCCCTCTAATGCACCTAAATGGTAATTTTCCACCAGATATGGGGTATCTCTGTACTCAGAAGAAATTGTACAACAAATTGCAGAAATGAAACATTGGGGGCTAAAGCAATAGTTTTGAGGCTTTAGTTCCTGTGAAGCAACTAAAGGGTTAATAAAACTCTTGAATGTGGTTTTGAGAAGTTTTTAGAATGGTGACACTTTTGAGTATTATCTATCACATCAAAGTTGCTTCAAGTGTGATGTGATTCCTAAAAAATTTGGTTTTGTAAATTTTGTTGGAAAAATGAGTAATTGCTGATAAATTTTAACCCTACTAACTTTTTAACAAAAAAAAATGTTTAAAAAATGGTGTAAAGTAGACACATGGCAAATGTTATTTTTTAATGATTTTGCATTTTATAAGTATTTGATTTAAGGGCATACATATTCAAGGTTCGGAAATTATGAAATTTTCACATTTTTTTCCAAACTTTTGTTTTTTTCATAAATGCAAATTATATCAACCAAAATTTACTACTAACATGAAGTGCAATGTATCAGGAAAAAAAAAATCGCAGAATCACTTCAAAATATTGAACTCTTCCAGCGTTATTACTAGAGATGAGCGAATGTATTCTCCACTATTCGCTATCCGACGATAATGGTGTATTCGCGCTATTCGCTAGCCGACATATAAAACAGCATCCGCTCCGATACTTTCATTCATTTCTGACTTCCTGGCGCCTGTTTTCCAGCAATGCACACATCTGATGTTGCTTGCCCTCACAGTAACGCCACAGCCATCTTTGTTGTGGTGTTACTGTGATTGACTCATCCGCACAGCGTCATAGGGGCTATATAAGGCAGCGGCCATTTTGTGAACACGCATTCATAGGAAGCTGGGGGTGGTGATAGACTGTATTGTGTGCGGGAGAGCGTTATTACATCCAACTAATAAATAGTCCTTGTAAGGGCTGAACACAGTGTCCAGTAGCTGCTAGCAGCTAAAGAAATCGTAGAACCAGCTATAGGGACAGTGCAGTGCCTTGTATGAGATAGCGTTCCTGCAGCCAAATCCTAAATAGTCCTTGTAAGGGCTAAATACAGTGTCCAGTAGCTGCTAGCAGCTGAAGAAATCATAGAACCAGCTATAGGGACAGTGCAGGGCCTTGTATGAGATAGTGTTCCTGCAGCCAAATCCTAAATAGTCCATGTAAGGGCTGAACACAGTGTCCAGTAGCTGCTAGCAGCTGAAGAAATTGTAGAACCAGCTATAGAGACAGTGCAGTGCCTTGTATGCAGCGTCCCTGCAGCAAAATCCTAAATAGTCCTTCTAAGGACTGAAGCCAGTAGTCCGCTCCATAAATTGCAAGGCTGCAAAACAGTGAATGCAGAACCAGCTATAGGGCCAGTGACAGTGCAGTGCTTTGTTAGGTAAGAGAGATCATCTGTAAACCAAAAAAAAAAAATCCTCTTATTAGGGCTGCATTCGGTATGTTAGTGCGGTGTTTGATATAGGGAGAGCTTTTTCACAGTCAGGGAGAGATTTAAAGCTATCCTGACATCTGCTACTAATAATCAACAATCACAGCACTGTTACATCCCTTGTGTCTGTTCTAATAGGGATAGGTATTGCAACTTCTTAAACAAGATCCCACAATTTCCAAAACAACGGATTCAGATGCAGTGTAGTGCCTGTCAGCCACCATCTCAATTCATACCAGCTCAGTTGTGTCCTTGTGTTGGCTTCATAGCGTACATAAACATCATAGTACCCTACTGCTAAAAAAAATAGTGTAAGTTTAAAATAAAATAAAAAAAAAAATAGGGTCAGTGTTAGTGCATTGCTTTATTAGGTGAGAGCTGATCTTGCTTTAAACAAAAAAAAAAATAAAATCCTGTTATTAGTGCTGCATACGGTATGTTAGTGCGGTGTCTGATATAGGGAGAGCTTTTTCATAAGCAGGGAGACATTTAAATTCTTACAGAAGATCAAAAGTCCCATATAATCATGATTGAATAAATACCAAATATACAACATATTTAGATGATGATATTTTATTACAAAACAATTTTATTATATAAATATATAAAAAACGACAGTGCAGATATCGTGTTTAAACACATACAAGGAGAGTTTCAAAAAGAGATACACACAGGGCAGTGTGACAAAGAACAATGGTCTGGCCAAACAATAACACACTATGTAGTGAAAGATTATATAAAGTTATTACCGTATTCAGATTTTTGTTTAATCCAAATAACCACACAGGGATGATCAAATAGTAATGTTCCACATTTGCTCAACTGGAACTATACAATATCAGTAAATTGCAGCTGCTAAGCAACATTTTATGGGGTCAAAAGTTCCCTTAAAAGTCACAAGTCAAAGGACTATGACCTATTGAATTAGTTATATCCAATTACAATATTATTATTCAGCACCTTATGTGAAATAAATTAGCAGTTAGATGTTAAAAGACTAATATAGTCAGATATTAGAATAGAACTGCATTTTGGCCCCCTAGGAGATATGTCAGAATACAATATATTATATTAGTAAAGCTGCTAGCACCAGTGTTTATTTATGCTGATTAAGTCAATATAAAACCGTTATCAACCAGACAATTATATGTAAAAAAAAACACAGCATTGAATTAGCCTGACCCACCAAAAGGGGCCTATAACCAAGATGGAGTGTGCTACTGAGGCCTATGAAGCAGAAGCCTTCAAACAACTAAAGGGACAAACCCTGCTACAACAGAATAGATGCTAACCCTACATATCGGTTCCAGAAGGAGCTATGACTAAAGGCCCCGTCACACTAAGCAACATCGCTAGCAACATCGCTGCTAACGAACAACTTTTGTGACGTTGCTAGCGATGTTGCTGTGTGTGACATCCAGCAACAACCTGGCCCCTGCTGTGAGGTCGTTGGTTGTTGCTGAATGTCCTGGGCCATTTTTTAGTTGTTGCTGTCCTGCTGTGAAGCACAGATCGCTGTGTGTGACAGCGAGACAGCAACAACTAAATGTGCAGGCAGCAGGAGCCGGCTTCTGCAGAGGCTGGTAACCAATGTAAACATCGGGTAACCAAGAAGCCCTGTCCTTGGTTACCCGATATTTACCTTTGTTACCAGCCTCCGCCGCTCTCCCTGTCAGTGCCGGCTCCTGCTCTGTGCACATGTAGCTGCAGGACACATCGGGTTAATTAACCCCATGTGTGCTGTAACTAGGAGAGCAAGGAGCCAGCGCTAAGCATTGTGCGCTGCTCCCTGCTCTGTGCACATTTAGCTGCAGCACACAACGGGTAATTAACCCGATGTGTGCTGTAACTAGGAGAGCAGGGAGCCAGCGCTCAGTGTGCGTTGCTCTCTGCACGTGTAGCTCCGTGCGCTGGTAACCAAGGTAAATATCGGGTTGGTTACCCGATATTTACCTTAGTTACCAAGCGCAGCATCTTCCACGCGGCGCTGGGGGCTGGACACTGGTTGCTGGTGAGCTCACCAGCAACTTGTGTAGCGACGCTCCAGCGATCCCTGCCAGGTCAGGTTGCTGGTGGGATCGCTGGAGCGTCGCAGTGTGACATCTCACCAGCAACCTCCTAGCAACTTACCAGCGATCCCTATCGTTGTTGGGATCGCTGGTAAGTTGCTTAGTGTGACTGGACCTTAAGGGCTTTAAGCCAGAAACGCGTTAACATTATTCGTGCATGAGTGAACAGTGCACAATCAAAGAAATACCGTTTGCACCCAGATGGATTATTCTCCTTATTCTGTTATGCGGCCAGAGCAGGGCTGACATCCGAGTCTGGGTAGCGGTCAGCTCAGGTGGTGGTGAGCTGGACTTTCAAGGATTATTTTATATTGCCTCCTGTGCTCCCAAGCCAACCAGAATTCACTGAAGCATGAGAACAGAACTCTGGAGAAACTTTCCTTTTGACCACAGCTGAAATCACCATCTCCAAGGTAACTTACAATTTATATAATGGATTATCAACAGCAACGTTGTGAACGTGCCAAATAATTATGTACCAAACTTGATGAAAGTAATACTAATAGTCCTGATAAGGAGAATGCTATGGCAAAAATTATCAAAACAGCAGAGAAAGAAAAACGCCAATGGTGGAATGTTACCTCTCTTAAACACTATTCTGATAAAGCGATCATTCCAAGAGGTTTTGAGATTGAAAAAAAATCCCTAATCATGTTTACTCTGAGGATTTTGTCACCCAATGGAATTTGATCCTTTCAGAGTGTTTCCTTAAACTAATAGATTTATTAATTAAATTTGAAGAAGAGGAACTAAAAAAGGTTCATATAGATTTGGAAACATTAAAAAATGATTTAACCCCTTCACGACCATGGACGGAAAGATCCGTCCTTGTGCCCTGGGCCTTAACGACCAAGGACGGATCTTTCCGTCATGGCGGAATTGCGGCACCGGAGCCTCCGGTGACTGCAATATGTTAACATAAACCGCAGATTCGGGGAGGAGGGGACCTGTTCCTGACCTTAGGAGGGGTGGTGCCTCCTCCCCGGACCTACGGAGGCTGTGATTGGCTGACGAACGCCGCTCAACCAATCACAGCCACTGTAATGTTCCAGCCATTTAAAATGACTGAAACTTTGAAATCCAGCCCTGGCCAGTGCAGCTGTAGCACTGGCCATTGGCTGGAGCTGGGTGACCTCACTGGATCACCCTCCCCCAGCTCCAGTAGCTCTGATTGGAGAGATCGGCCTTGTGACCGATTTCTCCAATCACAGGGGACCTGTTGCCGGTGACCGCCCCCATCAGCTTCACTTGTCGTCCCTGCAGCACGCCAGCACACGGAGCACAGTGAGTGTACACAGTGCAATGGCAGGGCGACAAGCTCCGGTCCCATGCTGTTATGAGACCGGAGCATGGGACCCGGAAGTTGCCGCGCTGCCATTGCACTGTATGAAACCGGCGAAAAGCGTCCCGATCCGCCGCTGCTGCCCTCCGCGATCTGCCACCTGTCTCCCCGATCTCCTGCCTGCACCCTCACCCCCACACCTCCCGATCCGCTGCCGCCTTACATCTGCCACAGTGCCACCGCTCCCCCCAATCTGCTGCCCGGCCCCTCACCCCTCGTGATCGTTGCCCGGCCCCTCACCTCCGTGATGTGCTGCACGATCCCTGTCCTCCTCCATCTGTCATAGTGCCACCGCTCCCTCCGATCTGCTGCCCGGCCCCTCCCCCTCGTGATCGGTGCCCGCCCCCTCCCCTCCGTGATGTGCTGCACGATCCCTGTCCTCCTCCATCTGTCATAGTGCCACCGCTCCCTCCGATGTGCTGCCCGGCCCCTCCCCCTCGTGATCGGTGCCCGCCCCCTCCCCTCCGTGATGTGCTGCTCGCCCCCTCCCTTACGTGATGTGCTGCACGCTCCCCCCACCTCTCACCCCCGTGGTCAGCTACCCGCCCCCTCCCCTGTCACCGCCGTGATGTGTGCTCCCACACCTGTCACCGCCGTGATGTGTCCTCCCTCCCCTGTCACCGCCGTGATGTGCGCTCCCCTCCCCTGTCACCGCCGTGATGTGCGCTCCCTCCCCTGTCACCGCCGTGATGTGCGCTCCCTCCCCTGTCACCGCCGTGATGTGCGCTCCCTCCCCTGTCACCGCCGTGATGTGCGCTCCCTCCCCTGTCACCCCCGTGATGTGCGCTCCCTCCCCTGTCACCCCCGTGATCTGCGCTCCCTCCCCTGTCACCCCCGTGATCTGCGCTCCCTCCCCTGTCACCCCCGTGATCTGCGCTCCCTCCCCTGTCACCACCGTGATCTGCGCTCCCTCCCCTGTCACCCCCGTGATCTGCGCTCCCTCCCCTGTCACCCCCGTGATCTGCGCTCCCTCCCCTGTCACCCCCGTGATCTGCGCTCCCTCCCCTGTCACCCCCGTGATCTGCGCTCCCTCCCCTGTCACCCCCGTGATCTGCGCTCCCTCCCCTGTCACCCCCGTGATCTGCGCTCCCTCCCCTGTCACCCCCGTGATCTGCGCTCCCTCCCCTGTCACCCCCGTGATCTGCGCTCCCTCACCTGTCACCCCCGTGATCTGTGCTCCCTCACCTGTCACCCCCGTGATCTGTGCTCCCTCACCTGTCACCCCCGTGATGTGCGCTCCCTCCCCTGTCACCGCCTTGATGTGCGCTCCCTCCCCTGTCACCGCCGTGATGTGCGCTCCCTCCCCTGTCACCGCCGTGATGTGCGCTCCCTCCCCTGTCACCGCCGTGATGTGCGCTCCCTCCCCTGTCACCGCCGTGATGTGCGCTCCCTCCCCTGTCACCGCCGTGATGTGCGCTCCCTCCCCTGTCACCGCCGTGATGTGCGCTCCCTCCCCTGTCACCCCCGTGATCTGTGCTCCCTCACCTGTCACCCCCGTGATGTGCGCTCCCTCACCTGTCACCCCCGTGATGTGCGCTCCCTCACCTGTCACCCCCGTGATGTGCGCTCCCTCACCTGTCACCCCCGTGATGTGCACTCCCTCACCTGTCACCCCCGTGATGTGTGCTCCCTCACCTGTCACCCCCGTGATCTGCTGTCCACTCTCCCTCCACCTCTCACCCCCGTGATCTGCGCTCTGCTCACCTGTCTCCCCCGTGATCTGCGCTCTCTCACCTCTCACCCTCGTGATCTGTGCTCCCTCACCTGTCACCCCGTGATCTGTGCTCCCTCACCTGTCACCCCCGTGATCTGTGCTCCCTCACCTGTCACCCCCGTGATCTGCTGTCCACTCTCCCTCCACCTCTCACCCCCGTGATCTGCGCTCTGCTCACCTGTCTCCCCAGTGATCTGCGCTCTCTCACCTCTCACCCCCGTGATCTGTGCTCCCTCACCTGTCACCCCGTGATCTGTGCTCCCTCACCTGTCACCCCCGTGATCTGCTGTCCGCTCTCCCTCACCTCTCACCCCCGTGATCTGTGCTCTGCTCACCTGTCTCCTCCGTGATCTGTGCTCTGCTCACCTGTCTCCTCCGTGATCTGTGCTGCGCTCCCTCCCCCACTTTTCACCCTCCCCGATCTGCTGCCTCCTTCATCTCCTGTGATCCAGCTGCCTAGATCCATCCTGTAGGGTAACTATCCCCAATCTCACCTCCCATTCCCCTTCCCACCCATCCCCCCCACCCGCCCCCTCCCCCCATCCTCTGCCGCTCCTGCATCCACTGCGCCCTCTCCCATCCGCCCCCACCCTATCCCAGCCGCCGTCTCACAATCACAGATGCTCCCTTTATATGCCGCTGCCCCCCCATCTGCTGCCGCCCCATCTGCCGCCCCTCCCCCCCCCCATCTGCCGCTGTTTTTTTTTTTTCTATGCCATGGGGGTCTAGTTTCCAAAATTGGGTCACATGTGGGGGAGCTCCACTGTTTCGGCACCTCAGGGGGTCTCCAAACAGCATGGAATATGCTAATTATCCCAGACAATTTTGCGTTTGAAACGTCAAATGACACTCCTTGCCTTCCGAGCCCTGCTGTGCGCCCAAACATTTGAGTTCCACCACATATGAGGTATCTGCGTACTCAGGAAAAATTGCACAATACATTTTAGGTGCAATTTTTCCTGATACCCTTGTGAAAAAAAAAGCCACCTGGTTGAAGTAACAATTTTGTGGTAAAGTTTTTTTTTATTTTCACGGCTCAACTCTATTAACTTTTGTGAAGCCCCCAGAGGCTCAAAGTGCTCAATAAACATCTAGATAAATTCCATGAGGGGTCTAGTTTCCAAAATGGGGTCACATGTGGGGGAGCTCCACTGTTTCGGCACCTCAGGGGGTCTCCAAATGCAACATGGAATACGCTAATTATGCCAGACAATTTTGCGTTTGAAACGTCAAATGACGCTCCTTGCCTTCCGAGCCCTGCTGTGCGCCCAAACATTTTATTTCCACCACATATGAGGTGTCTGTGTACTCAGGAGAAATTGCACAATATATTTTATGGTGCAATTTTTCCTGATACCCCTGAGGGGTCTAGTTTCCAAAATGGGGTCACATGTGGGGCACCTCAGGGGCTCTCCAAACGCAACATGGTGCGGCTAACGATTCCAGCTAATTTTCTGTTCAAAAAAGTCAAATGGCGCTCCTTCCCTTCCGAGTCCTGCCGTGCGCCCAAACAGTGGTTTTTCGCCACATATGAGGTATCTGCGTGTTCAGTAGAAATTGCCCAACAAATTTTGGGGGTTCATTTAATCCTGCTACCCTTGTGAATATGCAATATTTGAGGCTAAATTAACATTTTTGTTGCAAAAAGTAAAATGTTCATTTTTTCCTTCCATTGCTTTAGTTACTGTGAAGCACCTGAAGGGTTAATAACCTTCTTGAATGTGGTTTTGAGTAGCCTGAGGGGTGCCGTTTTTGGAATGGTGTCACTTTTGGGTGTTCTGTGTCATGTAGACCTTTCAAAATCGCTTCAAATGTGATGTGGTCCCTAAAAAAAGTGGCTTTGTAAATTTTGTTGTAAAAATGAGAAATTGCTCATAAACTTTGAACCCCTATAACTTCCTTAAATTTTTTTTTTTTTCCCAAAATTGTTCTGATGTAAAGTAGACATGTGGGAAATGTTATTTATTAATTATTTTGTGTCATATGTCTCGTTGGTTTTAGAGCATAAAAATTCAAAGTTTGAAAATTACAAAATTTTCAAAATTTTCGCGAAATTTCCGTTTTTTTCACAAAGAAATGCAAAAAATATCGGCCTAAATTTACCACTAACATGAAGCCCAATATGTCACGAAAAAACAATCTCAGAATCACCGGGATCCGCTGAAGCGTTCCAGAGTTATAACCTCATAAAGTGACACTGGTCAGAATTGCAAAAAATGGCCTGGTCTTTAGGGTCAAAATAGGCTTGGGGCTGAAGGGGTTAAAAAAGGATGCAACACTCCAAGTCCAATTTGAAGAATTGGAGATTAATATGAAGAAATCCATTGATAAAACAGAAAAGAAAATCATGGGCATCAAAAAGAAAAAACTCAAAGAGACTCATATGACTACTGACTACTATATGATACTTGCGCATCAACGCACACCACCTCCTCACATCCCTCTTCAATGCTACACGGTGAGAGGCCAGAGCCAACCAAAGGATACATACAAAACAGATCCTCAGAGTGGCCAAGCTTGGTGTCATATGTCTGCTGTGACTTATGATGGGGGAAAGAGGACCAGGTTGATGATTGGATGGGCCAGCCTTCTATGTATTCACAGTAGACTATGTGATCTTTGTTGCTGCTTGAGAAATGCAAAGAGGCCTTGTCTGTCATCCAAGACAGAATTTGCTCTCGCTCTTCTGGCTTCCACGCACATTTACATCCCACATCGTGAAATTTGGCAAGGGACATAGTGGATGCATCAAGTTTCTTCTGACCTGACACAGACTAAGTGCCTTGCTGCCCACCACTGACAACATTACGTCTACGTTCCTGTCCCTGAACAACTGGCTTTTTTGTAATTTTGGGTTTTGGTGACATATTTGCAGATGTTGATGGCCCAAGTCAAGCAAATTTTGACCCCAAAAATATTGTGGAAAAAGTACCAGTGAGTATTTTGTACCAGGCAGCCTAAAATTCTAGTAGTGTTGCTTCGTATTTGGCAATCCCACTAGCACCGTATTTTATTGTGGCTGTCACAAGACAAGATGTGTTACCCCCTAAATATTAGGGAAACAGGACCGGTGTGTTTAATGTATCAGGTAGCACAAAATGCTTTGTATTTGGCAAGCCCAATAGCAACGTAATAATGTGGCCGATATGGACGGCACAAGCCAGGCTGTGACCCCCTACATTTGGCGCATTGTAAACTCATGTGGAACATGTATTACACTATCTGAGTCTCAATGAGGGAGGGACTACCTAACTGTATAAGTAGGAGCTGTCCTTCTCAAATGTATGTTACTGGGCAACCTCAGAGACCTCACCAAACTCAGGTTTCCTGACACCTTCAGGCTCTCTGAAAACTTGAATTTAGGGCCTCAGAATGACATGGCAGAGGAAGGTAAAAAACCCAAAAAGACCTCACCTGTACCCAGTGCACGGACAATCATTTCCAAGGGTCGAAATAGAAAAAAGTAATAAATCCAGCACATATAACATCATAAAAAAGTTTGTTCACATGCAGAGTTACACTTGTAAAAACAGGTCAAGATAGTCCAGATTAACGCATTTCGAGGATAACCTCAGGTTATGACTAAGAGGTTATCCTCGAAATGCGTTAATCTGGACTAGTGTGTCTCTGCATGTGAACAAACTTTTTTATGATGTTGGAATAAAAAAAAAGTAGATTTTGGGTACTCACCGTAAAATCTCTTTCTTGGAGCCTTCATTGGGGGACACAGAGACCATGGGTTGTATGCTGCTGCCACTAGGAGGCGACACTAAGCAAAACAAGGAAAACTCCTCCTTTGCAGTATACACCCACCAACTGGCAATTGTACCTCAGTTAGTGAGAAAGCAATAGGAGACAACAGTAGAAAAAACGAACAATCGTACAGAAGTGGACATTAAACTCAACATTCAACAGAAACATTGAACAGTAACATATGTCCAACACAAGGGCGGGTGCTGTGTCCCCCAATGAAGGCTCCAAGAAAGAGATTTTACGGTGAGTACCCAAAATCTACTTTTCTTTATCGCTTCATTGGGGGACACAGAGACCATGGGACGTCCTAAAGCAGTCCTACGGGTGGGTCTAATGTTACTCTCAGGGCTGACCTCGGTCCACTGCAGCCTGCAGAACTCGTCTACCGAGGCTCGCATCGGAGGATGCGAAAGTGTGGACCCTGTAGAACTTTGTGAAAGTGTGGAGCGAAGACCAGGTGGCCGCTTTGCAAAGCTGCGACGCTGGAGCGTGGTGACGGACCGACCACGAGGCTCCCACCGCCCTGGTGGAATGGGCCGTAATCCTGAGTGGGCGCATTCTCCCTCTTACCCGGTAGGCTTCCAGTACGGCAGAGCGAATCCATCGCGCAATGGAGGACTTGGAGGCAGGTAGGCCTCTGCGCGGGCCAGACGGAAGTACAAAAAGGGAATCTGACTGTCTGAATTGAGAGGTCCTGGAAATGTACAAGCGGAGAGCTCTGACCAAGTCCAGCTTGTGGAGAAGAATCTCACGAGGGTGCGAAGGATTCGGACAAAAGGAGGGGAGAACAATGTCCTCGTTAAGATGGAAAGAGGAAACCACCTTGGGCAGAAAGGACGGAACCGGACGGAGGACTACCTTATCCTGGTGGAAGACAAGATATGGAGAGCGGCAGGAAAGCACCGCTAGTTCAGATACCCGCCTGATTGACGTGATGGCAACTAAGAAGGCGACCTTCCAAGAGAGGAACGTGAGGGACATCTCCTGCATAGGTTCGAAGGGGGAATGCTGGAGAACAGACAGAACCAGGTTGAGGTCCCAGGGCTCCACCGGAGGTTGAACGGGGGCGCCGCATGCACGGCCCCCTGAATGAATGTGCGAACCTGTGAGCGAGAGGCAATCCTCCTTTGAAAGAGAATGGAAAGAGCAGACACTTGACCCTTGAGGGAGCTGAGTGCTAATCCAGCATCCAGACCAGACTGTAGGAATGACAACAGAACTGGCAAGGAGAAGGTCATGGCTGTGACCTGGTTAGCTTCACACTAGCGGAAATAGGCCTTCCACGTCCGGTGGTAAATGCGGAAAGAGGAAGGCTTCCGAGCCTTGATCATTGTCTGGACGACCTTTTCTGAGAATCCCGCGGAAGTTAGTACTGCGGCTTCAACAGCCATGCCGTTAAATTGAGCGACTGTGAATTCTGGTGAAGAAAAGGCCCTTGAGTGAGAAGGTCCTGGACGTCTGGAAGTCTCCACGGAACTTCGGCGAGAAGGTGCACGAGCTCTGCGTACCACGGGCGACAAGGCCAATCTGGGGCCACGAGAATCACCGGAACTCCGTCCGCCTTGATCTTCTTGACTAGCTTGGGTATAAGCGGAAGTGGAGGGAAGAGGTACGGCAGAGAGAACTGCGACCAGGGGATCGCTAGGGCATCCGTTGCGAGCGCTAGTGGGTCTCTTGCCCTGGAGATGAACTGGGGGACCTTGTGATTCCACCTGGAGGCCAGGAGATCCACGTCGGGGGTCCCCCACCTGGAACAGATCTGCTGGAAGATTCTGGGATTGAGGGACCACTCTCCCGCGTCGAGGCCCTCTCGGCTGAGGAAGTCGGCGGCCCAATTGTCCACGCCCGGGATGTGGACCGCCGAAATCGCTGGGATGTTCTCTTTGGCCCAGTCGAGGATTTGAGATACCTCTCTCATTGCCGCTCGGTTGCGTGTTCCGCCTTGATGGTTTATGTAGGCTACAGTGGTTGCATTGTCGGGCTGCACCCGAACTGGGTGTCCGCGAAGCAGAGCCTTCCAATGAAAGAGAGCTAGGCGAACTGATCTGAGTTCCAAGATGTTGATGGGAAGTTTGGTTTCCGGCTCGGTCCAGCGACCCTGAACTGTGAGGTCCTGGAAAGTGGCCCCCCATCCTAGCAGGCTGGCGTCTGTCGTGACGACCCTCCATCGAAGGGGAAGAAATGATCTCCCTTGGAGGGTGAGGGGAGAGCATCTCCACCATTCCAATGACTCTCTGACTCGAGGAGGGATCGCAATTGGTCGATCCAGGGAGTGAGGGGACTTGTCCCATGCTGCGAGAAGGAGACCTTGAAGGGGGCGAGTGTGGAATTGACTGTAGGGCACCGCTTCCATTGACGCCACCATCTTCCTGAGAATGCTCATGCAGTATCGAAGGGAGCAGCGAGGTGCGCATTGGAGCTTCCAAATCCCCCTGAGAATAGCTGTGAGTTTGTCCTTGGGCAGAAGAACCTTCGCTTGCGTGGTATCGAAGATCATGCCGAGGAATAAGATGCGTTGAGTCGGGATCAGAGATGACTTTGGTCTGTTGATCAACCAGCCGAGACGGGATAGAGTATCCAGAGTGATGTTGAGACTGTCGCGGCACTCCGCCGCCGAGGGAGCCTTGATCAAAATGTCGTCCAGATACGGGATGGCTAGAATTCCCCGGGTTCGAAGAATAGCCATGACAGTAGCCATCACCTTGATGAAGACTCTGGGAGCTGTCGAGAGCCCGAATGGGAGGGCAGTGAACTGGAAGTGTTGCCCCTGAACCATGAAGCGTAGGAATCTCTGATGAGCTGGAAAGATCGGGATGTGGAGATAGGCGTCCTGGATGTCCACCGAGCAAAGGAACTCCCCTGGTTCCATGGACACTATCACTGAGTGCAGAGACTCCATGCGGAATCGCCGGAGGCGGACCCGCCTGTTGAGGCGCTTGAGATCCAGGATGGGGCGGACTGTGCCATTCTTCTTCGGTACCACGAAGAGGTTTGAATAAAAACCCCGGAATCTGTCTTGAGGGGGTACGGAGATGATGACCCCAGAGTCTCGCATGGCCTGAATGGCTGCGAAGAAGCCCTTTGTGAGGGAGGGATCCTTGGGGGGTTTGGACTGGACGAAGCGTGAACGTGGGAGCGAAGAAAACTATCTTGTAGCCGTGAGAGACCATGTCTCGAACCCAGGCGTCGTCTATCACGGAAAGCCATGTGCTTCTGAACATGCGGAGACGACCGCCGACTCTGGATGGGGACCCGGTGACGGGAGCCCAGTCATGCGGAGGAAAATCTGTGGGATCTGGACCTGGAGGACTTGGACTGCTGGCCACGGGAACGCCAGGAACGCCAGTGGGGTGTTGCCTTAAAGGAGGGCTTCCGTCTCTCCTGACGCGCTGGGGACCGCTCCCGACGTGAGTTGGTGTTGATGGAGAATTGACGAAAGGGGCGAAAGGGAAAAGGCCGCCGCTTTGGAGGGGCACGAGGGGTCCTCTGTTGGGGGAGGAAGGTACTCTTGCCTCCCGTAGCCTCAGAGATGATCTTGTCCAGCTTTTCTCCGAAGAGCCTGGCACCGACAAAGGGAAGACTGGTGGGAGACTTTTTGAATGCTGAGTCCGCGTTCCACGCTTTAAGCCACAGGGCTCTGCGGATTGCAGTAATGTTGCCGGCTGCCAGGGCAGCGGAAGCAGCAGAGTCAAGGGACGCAGCGACTAGATATTTTCCGGCATGAGTGATCTGATCTGCCAGATCTGCCAGCTCTGGTCTGGGAGCGTCAGCCAGGATACCACGCCGAAGGAGCTTTGCCCAGGCGGAGACAGCCTTGGAAACCCAGGTGGTTGCAAAGGCTGGAGTGATGGCAGAGCCGGAGGCTTCAAAGGCCGACCTGGCTAAGGATTCTATGGTCCTGTCCGAGGGATCCTTCAGGGAGGCTCCATCGGACAGCGGCAGGGTGGTACTGGAGACAAGAGTCGGGAGATCGGAAGATCCACTGAAGGGGCCACTGACCACTTCTGAAGAAGTTCCGGTGGGAAGGGATAAAGGACCTGAGCCCACTTGCGCTTCTGGAAACGCTTGTCGGGATGTTCCCACTGTCTGGAAAAAATATCCTCAAACTCCCTGTGGTTGCCGAAGCTTCTTGGCAGCTTCTTGGCTCTTTTGAAAGGGACTGATTGACAGGTAGGCGCCGGATCAATATCCTGTACCTCTAGGGTCTGATTGACAGCAATGACCAGACTGTCCATCATACCGGTCAGCTTGGATATATGTTCAGAGTCCAGATCGGAGTCAGAAGCAGAGTCCTGGTCCGAATCTGGAGCTGCCGCAGAAGAGGCAGGAGACAGCGAGCGTGATGCTCTGGCGGCCATAGCAGGGCTAGGGGAGCTGGAGGATGACCCAGAGAGGGACAGCTTCCTAGACCTCCTGTGGGTTCTGCCTTGCCGGGCTGGAGGCGCTGCGGGCTCAGACTCGCTCTGGGTCGCCGGGGGGACTCCAGAGGAGGAGGCGGACAGACGGTCTATGGCCGAGGCTAAGGATTGAGACATGTTAGTTAGGTTGTCCACGGACTGGGAGAGAGCTGAGGCCCACCCAGGCATGGGGGCCGAGTCCTCGTTACGGGCGGTGGGGGGCTCCGTAGTAGTCATGTTAGGAGTGCTACAGGCTACGCAGATGGTGGAGGACTGCCCTGAGGGAAACTTCTTTAGGCAAGAGGTGCAGGCGAAGTGAAGCACTATGGCCTGTGGCTGAGAGCGGGTCGCTCTTGTGTTGGACATGGGACAGAAGAGAGGGAATGAGGCAAGGGAAGAGAGACAGGAGGATGCCAGGTGGATGAGGTACTGGGGAAGGAGCTGCCTCCCAGTGGCAGAGCTTACCCAGATTCTGGCGTCCTGTGTTTGAGCTGTCTCTGTATGCAGGCGCTGTGTCCTGTTCAGGTATGCAGGCTGAGGGAGCAGAGGTGTGGTCTCCGAGGAGCTGCAGGGACGTGAGGCCGGTGGCTGCACGTGGAGCGTGTCTGCCGCACAGGAGATCGCAGGGCAGTGATTGCTGCTGAGAGCCCAGGCCGGAGGAGGAGCAGAAAAAGAGCGCGAAAAAACGGCGCGCAGGTTGCAGGTATCGGCCGGGAGAGAGAGAGAGGAGGCCCGTGGTTGGCTGGGAAAGGGCGCGCAGAGGCCTCCTGTGACTGACTGCTGGAGCGAGCGGGCGGGCCTGCTAGAAGTGAGGGCTCACGCGATAGGCTGGCCGGGAGGGGGCGTGGCCGGACGGGAGCTAGGCCGGAGGGAAGCCGGGGACTAAATTTTGAGGTGAGGCCGCAGGGGGGGCCGAGGACGGCGCCGAGGACGGGGTCGGGGCTGTGTGGGGGAGCCGAGCGTACTGCCTGGAGGGGAGCTGACCCGGGGTAAGGAGCTAAGTTTGAAAGATAATCATTTAAAGAGACATTTTTTTTTTTTTGTTTTAAAAACGGAGCCCCCCATGACCCGGGACAAGGGATGGGTACCTGTCCCGGTGGCTGATAGTCCTCTTTGGCTTGATCTTGATCCTGGCCTCCTGGGAAGGACATAGGGAGACGGGAATCTTCCAATGATCTTTCGTCTCCCCTCCCTGATCAGGCCGGCTGTGGAGGGCGGGCGTGCAGGGGGAGGGGGGCAAGGACCATCCGCCTGTCCCTCTGTGCGGATGCCCCCCAAACAGTCTTGAGAGTGTTAGGGGGGTAGGGTCCTGCCAGACAGGCACGGAAGTCAACGGAAGTGGCGGACGGACCCCACTTCTGTGCGACCGGCCTCTAGGGGGGAGAGCAGGGTGAGCGATTACACCCTGTCGCCCGACGAGCTGTGTCTGAAACGAAAAAGGGGAAAAGATTAAAAATACAAACCTGAGGGGCTGGGAGCAGCCCCAAGTGTGTCCACCTCCTATGGACACTAAGCTTAAACTGAGGTACAATTGCCAGTTGGTGGGTGTATACTGCATAGGAGGAGTTTTCCTTGTTTTGCTTAGTGTCGCCTCCTAGTGGCAGCAGCATACAACCCATGGTCTCTGTGTTCCCCAATGAAGCGATAAAGAAAAAAAGTTTTTTTTATATGTGCTGGACTTACTTTTTTCTATTTGAACCCTAGGAGGAGGGTAAAGCCTACCGCCTCAATGGGCACATTGTAAACTGCTATGGAATATGTATTCCACAACATGAGTCTCAATGAGGGAAGGACCACCCAAATGTACAAGTAACAGCAGTCCCTCCAAAATGTAAGTTACAGGACCACTGGAGGCCCCTCACGTCAAAGATCAACACACCAACGGGCACAGGACCACTTGAGGCCCCTCACATCAAAAATCAACACACCAATGGGCACATTCTAGCTGGCCTTTTAAAGTGTTGGGGAATAGCTAACTAGAAATTATCTATTACAGAGGGATCTACAAGTCAGGGACCTCCCAATTGTAAAAGTAAAAATAAAAAGCCAAAACACTACATGTGAACAAACGCTAAAAGGGATATTTTTTTTTCCCTCCGGTTTATTTAACCTTATATACAAGTTATTATGTAGGAAAAGTTTCTTAACCTTTTTGGCATGTAAAATGCAATTTAGATTAGGTTTAGTAGGTGTTCTTGTGCATCTGCAAAAGTGGTGTAATACTGTGACATCCTAATTCCCAGAAACCATATGTGAGTCAGAAGTGCATGCAGTCATATTCTCCAGGCTATCCCCATCCAGTTTCATCCATTTCCCATCCATTTCAGCCTTTTCCTCAGGCCCTCAAACCTCTGTTGGGTCCAGCAGAAAATTACTCGCATTTCACATTGACTTGCATTGTACTTGCTATTCGGAACGAATACGCAAATATTACAAAGTACTCGTTATGAGTATAGCGATTACGAATAGTTCGGTACTCGCTCATCTCTACCTATTACCCATTTTGAAAATTAAAAACTTGGGGCCAAAGCAACTTTTATTGGAAAACATGATAATTTTACAATTTATCAGCCCAATGTTATACAATTCTGTGAGTCACCTGAGAGTTAAACATGTTAATTACTCCCCTAAATGAATTCTGCGAGAGGTGTAGTTTCCAAAATGGGGTCTTTTGTGGGGGTTTCTGCTGTTTTTGCATGTTAGGGGATTTTCATATTTGATGTAGCGTGCGCAATGTATTATAGCGAAAATTGTGCTCCTTTCCTTCTGAGCCCTGCCATGCTCCCAAACAGTCGTTTTCTACTACATATGCGGTATCTGAAACAAGAAATATAGCAGTGAATTTTATATGGAGTATTGATATACTCAGGAGAAATTGCAAAGGACCTTGTACCATCTATTTTTTCTTGCTAGGCTGGAGTCATACATGCAGCCGACCCGATTCTGTCAGGAGAAAAGCCAGCCGCGCCGGGTGATATGATCTGATAATCGTGTGAGTCATATGTTCGGGTGAGCGCACCCTTATCCTAGAAAAATTTAAAATTTGGGGCTTAACCACTTCAGCCCCTGGCGATTTTCCATTTTTGCTTTTTCCACCCCTTTTTCCAAGAGCCATAACTCTTTTTCCGTTAGGACTTCTGGCGGCTTCTGGTAGTCCTTGTGTAACTATATAAACCAGCCAGAACAAGCGAGGTTCTGAGCGTGCGAGGAACTACAGCAAAGTGCGGGGATTTCAGAGAAATGTGGCATAGTTTAAACCCAATTTCATAGTTTGACACAAGAACATAGTTTGAATTTATCCTTATATGTTTCCCATTGTTTTTTTTTTTTCTTTGTTTTTCTACTTTACTGTTTATCTCCATTTAATAGGTGCTCCATGGACAATGCTACCAGGTGTGTATCTTGTCAGATGTATGCATGCCTTGAGCAGCTGTCCGAGGGTGAATATGTCGGCACTCGATGCAAGCATGTTGCGTATTTGGAAGCCAAGGTAACTGATCTAAAATAAGCTGCTTGCAACACTCAGGGGCATTGCGAACCTGGAGAGGAGTTTAGAACTCACTGAGCTTTCTCTGGCTGGGGCCAGTGATATGGAGGAGGGTGGAGGTGGGGAAGATCAGGACCCAGTGGTAGGTAGCTGGGTAACAGTTAGAAGAGGTAGGGGAAAAAGTGTCAGGAAGCCTAGTCCTGACCTGGCACAACCTACTAAATATGCCTGTTTGGCTGATATTAGGAATGCAGAGCCAGGACTAGGGTCACTACAGCAGGACATTGCTCCTAGCAACCAGGAAAATGATTGCTGTAGGAAGGAGGGTAATAGAAGTGCAGCAAAGCCCAGACAGATGTTGGTGGTAGGGGACTCTATAATTAGGCGGACAGACAGAGTCATCTGTTGCTGAGACCGTGAATGCCAAACAGTGTGTTGTCTGCTGGGTGCTTGGGTTCGGCATATTGCGGATCGGATAGACAGATTGCTGGGTGGGGCTGGGGAAACCCCAGCGGTCATGGTGCACATTGATACTAATGACAAAGTCAGAGACAGGTGGAAGGTCCTTAAAAATGATTATAGGGAACTAGGAGAGAGGCTGAAGTCCAGGACCTCCAAGGTGGTGTTTTCAGAAATACTACCGGTGCCACGAGCGTCACTAGAAAGACAGCGGGAGCTTAGGGAGATAAATACGTGGCTTAGAAATTGGTGCAGGAAGGAAGGGTTCGAGTTCATGGAGAACTGAGCCGACTTCTCAGTCGGCTACAGGCTCTACAGTAGGGACGGACTGCACCTCAATGGGGAAGGTGCAGCTGTGCTGGGGAGAAAATGGTCAGACGGATGGAGAAGCTTTTAAAATAGGATCGGGGTGGAGGGAGAGTAGTGGAGCAAAAAAGGGGATAGATAGAGCAGATACAGACAGTGAGACGGTAGGGGTAAATGAAGGATTACTGGGGGATGGGAGATGCAAGGAACGTAGGGAGGCTAGGAGTAATAAAGGTGTTAATAGTATTAAATGTCTACTGGCAAATGCAAGAAGTCTTGCAAACAAAATTAATGAATTGGAGACTCTTATGTCAACCATGGATTATGATGTGGTGGGCATTACGGAAACCTGGCTGGATGAAAGCCATGACTGGGTGACAAACATACAGGGTTGTAGTACATTTAGGAGGGACAGGAAAGACAAAAAAGGTGGTGGGGTGTGTATATTTATCAAATCTAACCTAAAACCTGTGTTGAATGATGACATTGGGGGGAACTGCAACATTGTAGAGTCAGTATGGGTAAATGTACATGGGGAGGAGAATAATGGAAAAATGCTAATTGGAGTTTGCTATAAGCCTCCTAACATACCTGAACAAATAGAGGGTGAAATGCTGGAACAAATTGAAAAGGCAGCTAATAATAATAATAATCGGGTTCTTATTATGGGGGAGTTCAACTATCCAGACATACAGTGTGACATAGAATCTTCTGGTTGTGCCAAAAGCTGTAAATTCTTATCTACTATTCAAGACAATTTCCTCTCTCAGATGGTAGATGAACCGACCAGGGGAGATAATTTGCTAGATCTGGTCCTGTCAAATAAACCGGATACAATTTCAGATCTACAGGTTCGGGAGCACTTGGGCACCAGCGATCATAATATGGTAAGCTTCAAAGTAATATTCAATAAAACATTTCAAAGGGGAAATGCTAAAACCTGGAGTTTCAGGAAAGCTGGTTTTAACAAATTAAAGGGAAGAGCTTAAATGTGTAGATTGGGACAAAGTCATGGTAACTGGGGATACTGAACATAAATGGGGAAAGTTTAAGGATATACTGCTAGAGTCCTGTAAAAAACTTTTGCCCTCTGGTAATAAAATGTCCAGGAATACAAAGAAACCACTATGGATAAATAAGACTGCACAAAGTATAATAAAACAAAAACAAAGGGTGTTTAAAATCTTAAAGGCTGAGAATACAGAAATAGCATTTCAGAAGTATAAAGATATCAATAGGAAATGCAAAAAAGAAATCAAACAAGCAAAACTAGCTACTGAAACAAAAATCGCCAATGACATTAAAATAAATCCCAAAATCTTTTATAAATACATTACTGCCAAAAGGAAAACAAAGGATAGTATTGGCCCCTTAAAATATAATAACAAGTTAGTTATAGAGGACAAACATAAGACTGAGATATTAAATAGGCATTTCTCATCTGTGTTCACCAAAGAACTGACTGTACCAGGGATCATTCAACAAGTGAAAAATCAAAGTTCACCACCAGATATAATTAATATAACACAAGAAGAAGTATGCCTACGTCTGAGTAAATTAAACATTGACAAATCCTCAGGGCCAGATGGCATTCATCCACGAATATTGAGGGAATTAAGCTCCGTAATCGACAGACCACTGTATCTCATCTTTTTAGACTCTCTTGTAACAGGGTTGGTGCCTCAGGATTGGAGGATTGCTGATATGGTACCGCTATTTAAGAAAGGTAAGAGGGTAGATCCAGGCAACTACCGTTCAGTAAGCCTGACATCAGTAGTATGCAAAGTTTTTGAGGGCATTTTAAGGGATGACATGCAAAAATATATTGCAGAAAATAATATAATAACTGACAGACAGCATGGATTCATGAGATATGTCGTGTCTAACCAACCTGTTGGGGTTCTATGAGGGGGTAAGTGCAAACCTGGATATTGGTAATGCAGCTGATGTGATTTATTTGGACTTTGCAAAGGCATTTGATACTGTACCACATAATAGCCTTATACAAAGCTCCAGAAGCAAGGACTAGGGGAAACTATATGCAACTGGCTAAGGAATTGGCTAAAAGATAGGAAACAAAGTAGTCATAAATGGTACATTCTCTAAATGGGCTATAGTCAGCAATGGGCAGGGATCTGTGGTAGGACCGATTCTTTTTAATCTCTTTTTTAATTACCTTGTGGATGGGGGGATTGATAGTAAAGTGTCAGTCTTTGCTGATGACACCAAACTATTTAGGATATTAAAAACTGACCTTGATAGTACAATATTACAAAAAGATCTGGATAAGATGTCAGAATGGGCTGACAATTGGCAAATGAGATTTAATGTTGATAAATGTAAAGTAATGCACCTAGGACGGAGTAATCCTATAGCTGCGTATACATTAAATGGAAGTAAACTCGGGACTACAGAACAGGAGAAGGACTTGGGTATTCTTATTACAAATAAGCTGAGCAGCAGCACTCAATGTCAAGCAGCAGCTGCTAAAGCAAACAAGATATTAGGGTGTATAAAAAGAGAGATTAGATCCCGTGATCCCAACGTATTGTTACCCCTCTATAAATCACTTGTAAGGCCACATCTGGAATATGGGATCCAGTTTTGGGCTCCACATTTTAAAAAGGACATTCAGAAGTTAGAGTCAGTTCAAAGGCGGGCAACTAGACTACTACAAGGAATGGAAGGCCTCCCATATGATGACAGGTTGAAAAAGTTAGATATGTTTAGCTTAGAAAAAAGACATCTCAGAGGAGATCTCATTTATATGTATAAATACATGTGTGGTCAATATAAAGGACTGGCACATGACTTATTTCTTCCAAAGACAATACTAAGGACCAGGGGGCATACACTGCGAGTGGAAGAAAAGCGATTCCGACAGCTAAATAGGAAAGGGTTCTTTACAGTTAGAGCAGTCAGACTGTGGAATGCCCTACCCGAAGAGGTAGTAATGGCAGATACTATAACAGCTTTTAAAAAAGGGCTGGATGATTTCCTCAGTACACAAAACATTGTTGGTTATAAATGACTTAGTGACCAAATGTAGAACTGATGGAGGAAGGTTGAACTAGATGGACCTAGCTCTTTTTTCAACCTAAGTAACTACAGTATGTAACTATGTTATGTTAATATAGTCATCTGATATCTTGTTTTTTTGCGGGATGCGTTGCACTTTTGAACGACACTGTTCATTTTCCACATCAGGTCAGTACAAGTTTGCAGATACTAAACATGTATAGTTTTACTTTTATCTAAGTGGTAAAAAGAAAATCAGAAGTTTGTAAAACAAAAAAATTGCACTTTTGTCACCATTTTCTGAGACCCGTAGGATTCTTATTTTTTGGGATCTGGGGCTCATTGATGGCTTTTTTTTTGCGTCATGAGCTGGCAATTTTAATTATACAATTTTTGGATTGATACAATGTTTTTATTGCCTGTTATTGCATCTTAATGCAAAGTTACGGCGATCAAAAGAACATAATTTTTGCATTTGGAATTTTTTTTCTCACTACTCTACACTACTACCAATACAGCGGTGGATTCCGTGTCTGACAGCCCACACAGCGTGTTCCCTTACACATGTGCTACTGAGGAAGGTCCACATAGGACCGAAAACGTTTTTGTTACGCACATGAATACATTTTTCTTCAAATCATCTTGGGAGTGCCTTGTATACTTCTCACTGTTTGGCTTTGGAACCTGAAGTGCACCCCAATATCTCCTAGACGCATATATAGGAAGTGCCATTCTCTTCTTGTTACAATTCAAAGGGGACATGTACAGACTATGAGACATCACAGAATAATAAAATTCAACAGATACCAAGAGGACTGAGGGCCCTGCACATAAGCTTACAGTGTATGAGGAAATAGGTGATGCACAAACGTTCAAAAACTTGTCATATATGGTCCAGCCATGCCAGACACACGCCCCTTTTGAAAAAGCGTGACGAAACATACATCAGGGGTGGAGGAACATGGAGCAAGGTGCTAAGCAATCATTGTAATCACATGTAAGGTAAATACCGATCCATGATATGGAACATACATCTGTGAATACCCTCACTCTCATAAGCAGTAGTTGTAGGACGCTATCTATCCTGAGCCACTGTGTATTTTGCTTTGTTATGATCCAGCTACGATTCCACTGATACCTTGGAGCATGGTAATAAAATCCTTGGCCACCAGCCATCTTGTGGGAATATTTACCCCTATATACTGAAGGTGGTTGCTACTCATACTTTGGAATCATAAGTATGCTTGCGCATCAACGTAATTAGTGGATTCGAATGTTATTTATATAGACGGTGCACTTGTAGCATATCGCCAGACTTAATTATATTTGGGTCTGTTGTTGGATACACTAAATTTTTGTCATTAATGCCAGTCAATTGACAATATATTTATGCACCATGTACTTTCCATATTTGGCTCATATTTAAATGATAAGCATTTTTAGATCTTATGCACAATGCACTTTCTATTTTTGGCTATATTTAAATAAGCAGTTTTAGATCTTATATATTTATCTAATGGTATAGCAGATCTGTTTAACATCTGTCTTAATAATTAGTATTTTATGTATAGATGCATCTATTTTTCTTGTTATTATTGACACTGGTATTTAATTTTTTTTTTATAATAGCAGTTCTATTGTATCTGGCATTTGTGACCTACACACTGTATATGTGCATGTGTATATTTCCCTGTTTCATCTATATGTATGAGTTTATTCCGTGTTGTTCTGGTGTCACTTACCGTAAGACCTATAATGTAGTATGATTTGAGCTTTTTTATACTAGCCGGTATAATCTGTGTCCCTCTTAGGTGGTCTTCCCTGTAATTTATATACAATTTTGATTTATGTTTTTTCTATGTATAATAAAGATTTCAAGTTTTATATATAAAAACTATTTGCATTCTCACTATTTGACCCATTGCGGTAAATTTCCCCTGGGTTATGTCTAAAATCAAAATAAGGGATTCAAATCCAGCTGCATGGACCGGTCACCAGCCAGAATTTATACAAGTACAGAGTGTAAAAAAAGTACATGAGGAGGAAAGCAACCAGAATATACAGGGGACAAGAATTGGAAGTAAATTTTGTGAAGGCCAGAATTAGATTAGATGAGTGAGGTGAGGTGATAGGCCAGTCTAAAGAAATGCATTTTCATGGCCCGCTTAAAGATGTGGATGTTAGGAATTGTACATTGTAGTGTCCATACATTGTGCCTAGCTCGTGCTTCTGGAGACACAAACCCCGTAAATTAAGTGGGCTCTCCTCACTACAACAATACTAAACATGTGGACGTCAACTGTGTTTTAGGCACATTGTAGTGATCAGAAGGGAGGGGGGCATTTGGATTTCAGAGGAAAAATGTTGCCGGTTTTCGTTTTGGGGGAGCGATATCGCTTGTCCAGAGACTTAGTGCTACCAATAACATGGAAGACCCCTATATTTGCATTAACAGATGACAGACCCGAGTGGGGACTTGTGTTTTTGTGGCAATGTGGGGTACAGAACATTTTAGATCAGTCTACATTTGTCTTGTGCTCTATGCTTAGCACTTACATGATTTGATTATTTGATAATATATATGCATATATATATATATATATATATACACATGTGTGTGTGTGTGTATATATATATATATATATATATATATATATATATATATATATATATATATATATATCACGGCAACTCCTTTGCTGGGTCCTACACTACACTGCATGTTCTCTGGGTTTTAAAACAAACCTACAAGATCAGCTGGTGAACGAAAAGGAGGCTAATGAAGCAGCTAGGAGCTGGGGTGCAAATCCAGCAAACAGAGCACCACTCCCCTGATATATGCATAATACAATATAAAAAAAACAGAATGAAACAGGGATTCCCTTGCTGGTTTCCCACGCTGGTACTAACATGACTTCAAACCGTACTGGCAGCACCTTTACAATGTGAACAGGTGCGTATCTGGATGGTGTATAAATATGAGAAAAAATTCCAATAAATTCTACCTTATACATAAATAGAGGTATTTAGAATATTATAATGGCCATTGTAATACCAGCCTGTTTCATTCTGTTTTTTTTCTATTGTATATACATTATATATATATATATATATATAAATATATATATATATATTAGTACAGACCGAAAGTTTGGACACACCTTCTCATTCAAAGAGTTTTCTTTATTTTCATAACTCTGAAAATAGTAGATTCACATTGAAGGCATCAAAACTATGAATTAACACATGTGGAATGAAATACTTAACAAAAAAGTGTGAAACAACTGAAAATATGTCTTATATTCTAGGTTCTTCAAAGTAGTCATCTTTTGCATTGATTACTGCTTTGCACACTCTTTGCATTCTCTTGAGCTTCAAGAGGTAGTCACCGGAAATGGTCTTCCAACAGTCTTGAAGGAGTTGCCAGAGATTCTTAGCACTTGTTGGCCCTTTTGCCTTCACTCTGCAGTCCAGCTCACCCCCAAACCATCTCGATTGGGTTTAGGTCTGGTGACTGTGGAGGCCAGGTCATCTGGCGTAGCACTCCATCACTTTCCTTCTTAGTCAAATAGCCCTTATACAGCCTGGAGGTGTGTTTGGGGTCATTGTCCTGTTGAAAAATAAATTATGGTCCAACTAAACGCAAACCAGATGGAATAGAATACCGCTGCAAGATGCTGTGGTAGCCATGCTGGTTCAGTATGCCTTCAGTTTTGAATAAATCCCCAACAGTATCACCAGCAAAGCACCCCCACACTATCCCATCTTCTCCTCCATGCTTCACGGTGGGAACCAGGAATGTAGCGTCCATCCGTTCACCTTTTGTGCGTCGCACAAAGACACGGTGGTTGGATCCACAGATCTCAAATTTGGACTCATCAGACCAAAGCACAGATTTCCACTGGTCTAATGTCCATTCCTTGTGTTCTTTAGCCCAAACAAGTCTTTTCTGTTTGTTGCCTGTCCTTAGCAGTGGTTTCCTAGCAGCTATTTTACCATGAAGGCCTGCTGCACAAAGTCTCCTCTTAACAGTTGTTCTAGAGATGTGTCTGCTGCTAGAACTCTGTGTGGCATTGACCTAGTCTCTAATCTGAGCTGCTGTAAACCTACAATTTCTGAGGCTGGTGACTCTTGGTCTTATCCTATAAACTTATCCTCCGCAGCAGAGGTGACTCTTGGTCTTCCTTTCCTGGGGCAGTCCTCATGTGAGCCAGTTTCTTTGTAGCGTTGGATGGTTT